>NC_084744.1:30045291-30107791 GCF_033978785.1 Entelurus aequoreus | reverse complement strand
TTACCATAATATGTTACGTTAACATACCAGTTGGTTATTTATGCCTCATATAACGTACACTTATTCAGCCTGTTGTTCACTATTCTTTATTTATTTTAAATTGCCTTTCAAATGTCTATTCTTGGTGTTGGCTTTTATCAAATAAATTTCCCCCAAAAATGCGACTTATATGTTTTTTTCCTTCTTTATTATGCAATTTCGGCCGGTGCGACTTATAGTCCGAAAAATACGGTATATGGTTTTGTTAGTTTAATGTAATTTATATCTTTTTTAACATGTTCTACATGTGTCACATCGCTTGCAACAGGGTTTTGGTGATTCCTCCTCATCCACCGTGTTGGAAGGTTGCAGAAGGAGTGCCTTATCTGACTATAAACAATTCAAAGAAAAATACGCAAGCACAAGAATAGCTTTCGTGGATGTGGCCATTTTTGATTTACGACCTCGTAACTGGAACGCTCATAACTCGTCTCTGATGTCATTCCCAGCTCCGACTTCCAACTTACGAGGTTAATGGAACGCACCGTGAGACTAAGTAGTTAGCATCGGGCAGGGTTTTTCAAAGTGTGGCACAATGAGCCCCCCCCCAGAGAATATGATATGACTGGGGCGTCTGCTACTCCCTGGAAAGCAGATTTTCTGGAGCATATTTTATGGCTGCTTTCTGCTCATCCGAGACTCTGTTGACTCATTCATAAATCACATTTATTATGCCTATAAATGTAGTTTAGATTTTTTTTATTTTTTTTTACTGTTCTCAAGTAGCTGCGCCTCCCCTCAAGCCTTCTGTCACCTCCCTGAGGGAAGACAGCTGGTAAATAGAGAAAAATATTAACTAATCGATTATTTATTCAACAATTTTAAGGGTCCATGTCTTGATGGGAAGTCAAAGATTATTCTTGTGACCGACTTGTTAAACGTAATTCATAGTAATTTCGGATTTAAACCACAGGTCCATCATTCGACTGGCAAACACGATAGTCCAGGATATCACTCACCCACTACACCAATACATCATCCCACTACCAGAAGGGCGCAGGTACAGAACCATCGAATTCCGGAGGGCCCGCCTCAGGAAAAGCCTTATCCCTGCAGCTATAGCCGCCCTTAACCGACCTGTCTGACAAGCCTGTAAATGTGTGTTGGTCATGTATGATGTCTTTTTGTTATTTTTGTTTTTCGTGATGTGTAATGTCTATTGTTCAAATGTACGGCAGTGAAAATGAATTTCCCCAACGGGGACCAATAAATATAAATATAAATATAAATCTAATCTAATATACTCATCAAATTATCTGTGTCAAAGATGTCCAAAAAGAAGAAAGATGATATAGATTAGTAGAGTATAATAAATCATTTGTTTCATATCCTTGCCTGGTTTGGTCACTTGAGAGGAAGAGTTTGACCTCTCGGAGGCACTGTGGATTCTAACTACTAACAATGTTTGTAAAGTGACGATTGATAAAGAAAACATATTGAGTTTTTCTCCTCTCATTCATTCGATTATCCACAACAACATCGTTGTTCATACTTTATTTCGTGATTTAAGAAATAAACGTCCATATACAACACTTACCATGAATTGGTTTACGAAAAAACGTATTCGGGTGTTACCATTTAGTGGTCAATTGTACGAAATATGTACTGTACTGTGCAATCTACTAATAAAAGTTTCAATCAATCAATTCAATGAGACAAAATCATTGACATGTAAATCAATAATAAAAAATTATTCTCTGCATAGTTAGTATTGACAGTACACAGTCCACCAAAATAGCCCTTTTTGGTGTCATTACAACACATCAAAACATTACCAACAACACCAAACAGCAGTGCAAAGTTGTAGTTATTGGTTAGAAAACCTTGAAAGTAGGGCTGCAACTAACGATTAATTTCATAATCGATTAATCTGTCGATTATTGCTTCGATTAATCGATTAATAATCGGATAAAAGAGACAAACTACATTTCTATCCTATCCAGGATTTTATTTTTAAAAAACAGCATACTAGCACCATACTTATTTAGATTATTGTTTCTCAGCTGTTTGTAAATGTTGCAGTTTATAAATAAAGGTTTATTTAAAAACTAAATTTAAAAAAAACCTGCGCATGCGCATAGCATAGATCCAACGAATCGATGACTAAATTAATCGGCAACTATTTTAATAATCGATTTTAATCGATTTAATCGATTAGTTGTTGCAGCCCTACTTGAAAGCTATCAGCGCGAACTTATTAGCATGTAGGATTATCTTCGATTTACATTCCTACATAGCTAAACAAGTTACAACGAGTACCATTTTCCCATAGTGTGCGAAGGGCACACTGCGTATGATTAACAGTTGCATTACAATTTGAGCATGGAAACTGGGACTTTACGTGCAGGTATAAAAATAGAAAAAACACAAATTACCGTAAATTCCAAGCGGTAAACCGCTAAGTTTTTTTCCTACGTTTTGAATCCTCCGGCTCATAAAACGGTGCCGCTAATTTATGGATTTTTCTTCGGCAAACGGCCATAACGTTTTGTGTTCCATATTAAACACGAGCAAATACACTGAAAAGGTGTGTTATTGTTTGTGCTTTACCGTATTTCCTTCTGTTTAGTGCTTTAAACCGGAAGTACAAGTGCCGTTCCGTCTTCTAGTCGTCCATAGCGTTCTACTCGTACGGAATCTTCATTCATTACTCCGAGCAACGTTGGTAACTTTTACAATATAACTAAAACTATTCTATATACTAAACAGTCCCAAGTGTGATGTTTGCAGGAGTGTTTTAATGCATATTTGTACGTTTAAATAGGTTAAAATCCAATCTGCACTTTGTTAGAATATATAACAAATTGGACCCAGCTATATTTCTAACAAAGACAAATCATTGTTTCTTCTAGATTTTCCAGAACAAAAATTTTAAAAGAAATTCAAAAGACTTTGAAATAAGATTTAAATTTGATTCTACAGATTTTCTAGATTTGCCAGAATAATTTTTTTGAATTTTAATCATGATAAGTTTGAAGAAATATTTCACAAATATTCTTCGTCGAAAAAACAGAAGCTAAAATGAAGAATTAAATTAAAATGTATTTATTATTCTTTACAATTGAAAAAATAAATTTACTTGAACATTGATTTAAATGGTCAGGGAAGAAGAGGAAGGAATTTAAAAGGTAAAAAGGTATATGTGTTTAAAAATCCTAAAATAATTTTTAAGGTTGTATTTTTTCCCTAAAATTGTCTTTCTGAAAGTTATAAGAAGCAAAGTAAAAAAAAAAATGAATTTATTTAAACAAGTGAAGACCAAGTCTTTAAAATATTTTCTTGGATTTTCAAATTCTATTTGAGTTTTGTCTCTCTTAGAATTAAAAATGTTGAGCACAGCGAGACCAGCTTGCTAGTAAATAAATAAAATTTAAAAAATAGAGGCAGCTCACTGGTAAGTGCTGCTATTTGAGCTATTTTTAGAACAGGCCAGCGGGCTACTCATCTGGTCCTTACGGGCGACCTGGTGCCCGCGGGCACCGCGTTGGTGACCCCTGATCTAGAGATTTAAAAACTTGAATAATAACAAATAATAATACTGAATAATGACCATTTTTTTATATTTTTTGGACCAAAACCCTGTGGGGTCCCCGGGATCAAGCCTGAGTGGAAGCCTAAATGTATATTTTTTATATATATATATATATTGTATTGGGTTTTAAAATAAAAAATATCAAAATGGCCCCTGCTAGCTTGGATTTTTCTATGTGCGGCCCTCAGTGGAAAAAGTTTGGACACCCCTGCCGTAAGGCTAACCACACCGGCCAAAAGGTATGTTGATGAAGATCTACACACATAAACATCGGTCCTTGCAAGAATGTTACTGTTAGATCGAATGAAATTTGTAAAATTATCCAGTCACGTGACTGTAAAATTATTCGTTCAGTGGCGTCACGGTGGCACTTCCGCGGCAGATAAATTAAAAACACTGACGCAAGCAGGCATGGCGATCAAGCCAAAACCATATTAGGAGAGCATTTGGGACTGAGAGTAGAACTTCCAGGAATAGCTGGCACAAGACGAAGACTATGAAAGCCACTGCGTGAAAGACTTGTGTTTTGGAGAGACAAGAGAGCGCTTGGCAAGAAGGCGACTCCTAACACACATGATCTTGTTTAAGCCTGCAGATCTCATGTCAAACTAACAGAGCGCTTGTTTGAGCTGCTGACTTCAAAACTCATTGAATGCACAGTGTAAGTCACTCTGTAGGGGCAGTGTACAAAGTAAGCGGGTGTTGATCTACGTAAGGTCAAGCACCCTGGTCCCTCTGGGATGAAAGAGTGCACCAATGAGGATGTGAACATTTCCGGCAGTTTGATTACACAACCAACACCTCTGTAAACATTGCCTTCTATTCTCGGCGTTAATGGAGATTATTTCACAGGCATACCAGCGATGTCAATGAAAAGTAAATTATAGGCAATAAAGTTTACACTCTAGGGCACGTGGAGGACAAAAGGAAACATTATTTCACCTTAACATTAGGCAGTAGTACATTTCTTCCAACAAGGAAGTAAAAACCGAGATCGAGACGAGACATAACAGGCTCAAAGCGTGATACAAAACCTACTCAGTGGCCTAGTGGTTAGAGCAGGGGTGGGCAATTAATTTTTACCGGGGGCCGCATGAGCTACCCGAGCACTGCTGGAGGGCCACATCGACAATATTTCAATTCAATTTTGCTCAATATTATTTTTGATATATACCGTAAAATAAATAATAATAATAATAATAATAATAGTAATACTTCAACATAGTGTGTGTAACAGCATTCCATGACTAATATATATAAATTAACATTAATAATAAATGACAGTAAAATAAGCACACGTATGACTGAGGAGTCATAGTGTAACTTTGTGTGGTGTTTGAGTTGTCCGACTTTTTGTGTGGCCTTAAACGCACCAGTGGTTTAGTGCTATGCGTGTTGGTGACAGATGACAAGTTGGTTTTGGCCTGGTTTGTACGGCAGAAAATGACTAGTTTTTCGAGATAGAATTGTTTTACTCATGTTTTTGGTGTGGTTATGTCCGAATATAAACAGTTTTGTTCAATAAAGTGATCGATATAATTCCTGTCCTCGAGGCATCTCGATAGACGTTACAATAATTGAACGGTGTTCAATTGAACGGTGTTGACGAACACCGTTAGGGCCGCTTGTTGTCACTGTCACTCAAAGTTGCATTGCAAAATTACATAGAATAAATATGTTTATTTTGTTTATAATTCAGATGGGATTTGATTTGGTGCGCGGCATATACTTGCTGCGCGCTGAGGACGCTTGAGCAGTGCGCAATTGCGCAGGCACGCACCTTAGGTGAGGGGACGTTGCTTTGCAGTTCATGTGTTGTTGAAAACACGGCATTCATCATCAACTTTTCTCTTTTTGGCGTCTCGGGTGTAAACCGTGCATCACTTGTCGCTGCATGTGCACCTTCACTCGCAGGTTACACACGGACACACGCCCATAAATAATACTTTTCAAAATAAAAGCAGCACAGTTGTATTGCGCGCAGGACATAGATGTTTTTTCAACTTTATTTTGTAATTGCAGTTGTTCACATTCACTCACAATCACGCATACGTCCACACGGAAGTAATACAAATAACGATTTTCAAAACAAAAGCAGCACCGTTGTATTGCACACTCGACATAGATACTTTTTTAAATTTATTTTGTAATTTATAATTGGCCTCACGCGGGCCGGACAGGGACGCACAAAGGGCCGGATGCGGCCCGCGGGCCGCAGAATGCCCAGGTCTGGGTTAGAGTGTCCGCCCTGGGAGTTCAAACCCTGGCCGAATCATACCAAAGACTATAAAAATGGGAGCCATTACCTCCCTGCTTGGCACTCAGCATCAAGGGTTGGATTCGGGGGTTAAATCATCAAAAATGATTACCGGGCGCCGACACAGCTGCTGCCCACTGCTCCCCTCACTTCCCAGGGGGTGATCAAGGATGATGGGTCAAATGCAGAGAATAATTTCGCCACACCTAGTGTGTGCGTGACAATCATTGGTACTTTAAAGGCCTACTGAAATGACATTTTCTTATTTAAACGGGGATAGCAGATCCATTCTATGTGTCAAACTTGATCATTTCGCGATATTGCCATATTTTTGCTGAAAGGATTTAGTAAAGAACATCGACGATAAAGTCCGCAACTTTTGGTCGCTGATAAAAAAAGCCTTGCCTGTACCGGAAGTAGCGTGACGTCACAGGTTGAAAGGCCTCACATCTGCATATTGTTTACACCAGCAGCGAGAGCGATTCGGACCGAGAAAGAGACGATTACCCCATTAATTTGAGCCAGGATGAAAGATTTGTGGATGAGGAACGTGAGAGTGAAGGATTAGAGTGCAGTACAGGACGTATCTTTTTTCGCTCTGACCGTAACTTAGGTACAAGCTGGCTCATTGGATTCCACACTTTCTCCTTTTTCTATTGTGGATCACGGATTTGTATTTTAAACCACCTCGGGTACTATATCCTCTTGAAAATGAGAGTCGAGAACGCGAAATGGACATTCACAGTGACTTTTATCTCCACGACAATACATCGGCGAAGCACTTTAGCTACGGAGCTAACGTGATAGCATCATGCTTAAATGCAGATAGAAACAAAAGAAATAAGCCCCTGACTGGAAGGATAGACAGAAGATCAACAATACTACCAAACTCTGGACCTGTAACCACACGGTTAATGCTGTTCCTGCCTGGCGAAGCCTAGCAATGCTGTTGCTAACGACGCCATTGAAGCTAACTTAGCTACGGGACCTCGACAGAGCTATGCTAAAAACATTAGCTCTCCACCTACGCCAGCTCTTATCTGCTCATCACGACCCGTGCTCACCTGCGTTCCAGCGATCGACGGCGCGACGAAGGACTTCACCTGATCATCGGTGCGGTCGGCGGCTAGCGTCGAATAGCGTCTGCTATCCAACTCAAAGTCCTCCTGGTTGTGTTGCTGCAGCCAGCCGCTAATACACCGATCCCACCTACAACTTTCTTCTTTGCTGTCTCCATTGTTCATTAAACAAATTGCAAAAGATTCACCAACACAGATGTCCAGAATACTGTGGAATTTTTCGATGAAATCAGACGCTGTTTGTATTGGGACACAAAGGTGTCCCAATACTTCCGTTCAATCCGTGACGTCACGCGCAAACGTCATCATACCGAGACGTTTTCAGCCGGACATTTCCCGGGAAATTTAAAATTGCACTTTATAAGTTAACCCGGCCGTATCGGCATGTGTTGCAATGTTAAGATTTCATCATTGATATATAAACTATCAGACTGCGTGGTCGGTAGTAGTGGCTTTCAGTAGGCCTTTAATATTTCCAGAGACAATAGTCAGATTTTTCAAATGTCTTCAACGAGCCTTAATCATTATTATTAATGCTGGCACAGATCGACTGCAGTCTTGTGGGAAACACTGCATACCAATACTCGTGGTGAAAAACCAAGACTGTAGGAATTAACAGTAGGCCCTTTTCCAACGCAGGAACGTTCCCATTTCAAATAAAGTTGTTCCTGTGTTTCCACCAAAACTACCCAGGTAAATTTCATTCTTTGGAATATACATTACCGTTCAAAAGTTTGGGGTCACCCAAACAATTTTGTGGAATAGCCTTCATTTCTAAGAACAAGAATAGACTGTCGAGTTTGAGATGAAAGTTCTCTTTTTTTTGGCCATTTTGAGCGTTTAATTGACCCCACAAATGTGATGCTCCAGAAACTCAATCTGCTCAAAGGAAGGTCCGTTTTGTAGCTTCTGTAAGGAGCTAAAGTGTTTTCAGATGTGTGAACATGATTGCACAAGGGTTTTCTAATCATCAATTAGCCTTCTGAGCCAATGAGCAAACACTTTGTACCATTAGAACACTGGAGTGATAGTTGCTGGAAATGGGCCTCTATACACCTATGTAGATATTGCACCAAAAACCAGACATTTGCAGCTAGAATAGTCATTTACCACATTAGCAATGTATAGAGTGTATTTCTTTAAAGTTAAGACTAGTTCAAAGTTATCTTCATTGAAAAGTACAGTGCTTTTCCTTCAAAAATAAGGACATTTCAATGTGACCCCAAACTTTTGAACGGTAGTGTATATATTTTTTAGTTCCTGCTGGCTTGGTGGAACTTTTGGAAGGTTTCTGGAACCTTATCGGAGGCGGGCGGGCTGTGCTGTCAAACGCTGATTGGTTGAACACAGTTGGGGGCGTTCATAAAACTTATTTTTTGAACACTAGAGCCCCCATTCCAGAATACTAGACGACTTGTTTATTTCTTATTTCTTGTGTATTTCTATACTAACAAACTTGACAACGGAGAAAAAGAGCGACGAAAAGAACTTTTGACTTGCAAGAACGTTTGAGGGGAATCTTTGTGCTGAAGAACACTGATCAGTGGAGCTATCTTGCAGTGTTTTTACTCAGCCGCAGTCTTTAAACTATATGCAGTTTAATGGTGTGTTTTTTTTTGGGGGGGGGGGGGGGGGGGGGGTTTACAAACAATTTTAACAGGCAAAGCTACGAGATGTAGACAGACTCTTTTAAATGCATTTACGGAAAAGTATGAAGTAGCGTTGTCCCGATACCAATATTTTGGTACCGGTACCAAAATTATTTAGGTACTTTTCTAAATAAAGGGGACCACAAAAATTTGCATTATTGGCTTTATTTCAACAAAAAATCTTAGAGTACATTAAACATAAGAATCTTATTGCACGTTTGTCCTTAAAGTCCTACTGAAAGCCACTACTACCGACCACGCAGTCTGATAGTTTATATATCAATGATGAAATCTTAACATTGCAACACATGCCAATACGGCCGGGTTAACTTATAAAGTGCAATTTTAAATTTCCCGCTAAACTTCCGGTTGAAAACGTCTATGTATGATGACATATGCGTGCGACGTCAATCGTTGAAACGGAAGTATTCGGACACCATTGGATCCAATAAAAAAAGCTCTGTTTTCATCGCAAAATTCCACAGTATTCTGGACATCTGTGTTGGTGAATCTTTTGCAATTTGTTTAATGAACAATGGAGACTGCAAAGAAGAAAGTTGTAGGTGGGATCGGTGTATTAGCGGCTGGCTGCAGCAACACAACCAGGAGGACTTTGACTTCGATAGCAGACGCGCTATCCGACGCTAGCCGCCGACCGCATCGATGATCGGGTGAAGTCCTTCGTCCTGCCGTCGATTGCTGGAACGCAGGTGAGCACGGGTGTTGATGAGCAGATGAGGGCTGGCTGGCGTAGATGGAGCGCTAATGTTTTTATCATAGCTCTGAGGTCCCGTTGCTAAGTTAGCTTCAATGGCGTCGTTAGCAACAGCATTGTTAAGCTTCGCCAAGCTGGAAAGCATTAACCGTGTAGTTACAGGTCCATGGTTTAATAGTATTGTTGATTTTCTGTCTATCCTTCCAGTCAGGGGTTTATTTCTTTTGTTTCTATCTGCATTTAAGCACGATGCTATCACGTTAGCTCCGTAGCTAAAGAGCTTCGCCGATGTATTGTCGTGGAGATAAAAGTCACTGTGAATGTCCATTTCGCGTTCTCGACTCTCATTTTCAAGAGGATATAGTATCCGAGGTGGTTTAAAATACAAATCTGTGATCCACAATAGAAAAAGGAGAAAGTGTGGAATCCAATGAGCCAGCTTGTACCTAAGTTATGGTCAGAGCGAAAAAAGATACGTCCTGCACTGCACTCTAGTCCTTCACTCTCACGTTCCTCATCCACAAATCTTTCACCTTTGCTCAAATTAATGGGGTAATCGCCGCTTTCTCTGTCCGAATCGCTCTCACTGCTGGTGTAAACAATGGGGAAATGTGAGAAGCCCTTCAACCTGTGACGTCACGCTACTTGCGGTACAGGCAAGGCTTTTTTTTTATCAGCGATCAAAAGTTGCGAACTTTATCGTCGATGTTCTCTACTAAATCCTTTCAGCAAAAATATGGCAATATCGCGAAATGATCAAGTATGACCCATAGAATGGATCTGATATCCCCGTTTTAATAAAAAAAATTCATTTCAGTAGGCCTTTAAATAAAATTGTGAACATACAAGACAACTTGTATTTTTTTAGTTAGTAAACAAACAAAGGCTCCTAATTTAGCTACTGACGTATGCAGTAACATATTGTGACATTTTCCATTCTATCATTTTGTCAAAATTATTAAACACAAGTGTTAGAAAATGAATACTTGTTCATTTACTGTTAATATCTGCTTACTTTCTCTTTTAACATGTTCTATCTACACTTCTGTTAAAATGTAATAATCTTTTGTTCTTCTGTTGTTTGGATCCTTTACATAAGTTTTGGATGATACCACAAAGTTGGGTATCAATCCGATACCAAGTCGTTACAGGATCATACATTGGTCATATTCAAAGTCCTCATGTGTCCAGTATCGCTGTACTATACTAATACTGGTATACTGTGCAACCCTAGTATGAAGTATCAGTGTTTCCCATAAACTGCCAAAATACCTGTGGCGGTGGGGGCGTGGCTATGGATGTGGCTATGGGCGTGGTCACCATGACATCATCGAGTAATTTGCATAATTTACTACAATGATATGATTTTCTCTAAAAAGGCTAAAAAAATGTATACTTACTAATTAATAATAACAGTTTTGTTTTAAACGTCCATCCATCCATCCATCCATTTTACAATATAATTACAACACTTTATGTACATATTTATATACAGATTTGAACAATAAGTTATTCACTGAGATATATTTATTAATTGTGGTTCTTACAAAAAACATATCTTATAAAAATATAAAAGCTAAAATGTCTCTTAAAGCTTTGCCCCTTTAATTAGTGCATACTAAATAATTTAACTTTAGCCTACTACTACAACCATATTATTTACCAGCAACATAAAGTGAAACAGAGGCAGAGGTGCCCTGCCACAGTCAGTAACAAATAAACAGAAAACAGTAGGGGTCAAATACAAATAAGGCAACAATGATAAATAAATGATAAATGGGTTGTACTTGTATAGCGCTTTTCTACCTTCAAGGTACTCAAAGCGCTTTGACAGTATTTCCACATTCACCCATTCACACACACATTCACACACTGATGGCGGGAGCTGCCATGCAAGGCGCTAACCAGCACCCATCAGGGGCAAAGGGTGAAGTGTCTTGCCCAAGGACACAACAGACGTGACTAGGATGGTAGAAGGTGGGGATTGAACCCCAGTAACCAGCAACCCTCCGATTGCTGGCACGGCCACTCTACCAACTTCGCCACGCTGTCCCAACTTCGCCACGCTGTCCCAACAAGAGAAGTATCCTACACTTCTCTTTTGTAAAGTAAATCTGAACAGCCTATATGGGCATCTACATCAACTATATGATTTGCCTGAGAAGCTGGACAGGACAAAAAAATAAAAAATAAAAAAATAAAAAAAAATAAAAAAATAAAAATAAAATTTTTTTATTTTTTATTTGTGGCGGACGTAATTCTTTCGTGGCGGGCCGCCACAAATAAATGAATGTGTGGGAAACACTGAGTATTCAGCCCGACTCAGCTGCTTACTACTCTGAGACTTTGTTGGAGAAATGTGAAACAAAGGAGTCAGTACACGAGTGGAACAGGGGTAGATGACATCAAAAAAATAACTACTTACTTTCTTACATGTTGTAATGGTAGTTAGTGACACTCCATTTGTGTAGTTATTAGCCTCAACCTGAGTAAACAGAAGGCCAATGCCAACAAGCTAACGCTAAAGCCGATGTGTTCGTGTTGTCGGCACGAGACAAATACTGATACTTATTATTTATATATTATTTTTGCTGATATGGACCGCAAATAATTGTGTGACCCTTATGAATTCATTATTTACTGATAGGGTTGCAAAGGGGTTGAAAGTTTCCGGTAAATTTCCGGAAACTTTCCGGAAATTTACCACGGGAAGGTAAGCTCGGGAAGTTTGGAAATTTTGACCATTTTTTGATTATTCAAAGTTGGACACCGTCCAACAGAAGGCGGAGGAAACTACACGTTTTGATTTAGTACTTGCTAGTTGAACTTTACAGATCACAAAAAAAGTAAATTCTGATCGCTAACGTAAATGAATGGGATTTAACATAGAGAAATGTAGCATCACGGCTAACAAAGAAATATTTTCGGGTCATTATGAGACTGTGGTGGTACATAAACCTAGCTAGCTAGAGATATTGGCCCCAAAATCATTGAACAAGTACAGGAACAGCAAGCTAGCTAGCTTGAGTGGAAGCCTGCTGGAGTAGTCTACAGTAACAAGCAATTACACCTCTATTAAAATTAAATACCATAGATCAAATATATTTACCGCAGTAATATCATCAAAACTTACCTGACTGGATGAAGTCCTTGGGCTCAAATACTAGTGTGGCCTCAATAGCCCTGCTGTAGTGTGTAGCATGCTGGGAACGATCTGGGCATGTGATGGAAGAATGCACTGCAAATGTGATGGAGGAATGCACAGTGCAGGGTTGAAATTCAACTGAATTTGTATTAAATCAGGTTGTTTTAGGTAATAATCATACTGCAAGATCTAGCATGTTGCATTCAATGTTTATTCCCATTAATTCCCGTTAATTCCCATATGGAAAGTTTCCAACTTTGAATATTCCCGGAATTTTGCAACCCTATTTACTGAGCGGATGACTTTCTGACTGTTGGACACTGCGGACAAAAGCCTGACTTTTTATGAAGGAGTCGGTACACTATATTTTTTAAATGATATCGTTTTGTAGATTATTGCTTTGGATTTTTTTTTACTTACCTTATACAAACCCCGTTTCCATATGAGTTGGGAAATTGTGTTAGATGTAAATATAAACGGAATACAATGATTTGAAAATCATTTTCAACCCATATTCAGTTGAATATGCTACAAAGACAACATATTTGATGTTCAAACTGATAAACTTTTTTTTTTTTGCAAATAATCATTAACTTTAGAATTTGATGCCAGCAACACGTGACAAAGAAGTTGGGAAAGGTGGCAATAAATACTGATTAAGTTGAGGAATGCTCATCAAACACTTATTTGGAAAATCCCACAGGTGTGCAGGCTAATTGGGAACAGGTGGGTGCCATGATTGGGTATAAAAACAGCTTCCCAAAAAATGCTCAGTCTTGCAAAGCGAAAGCCATTTATCAACAACACCCAGAAACGCCGCCGGCTTCTCTGGGCCCGAGATCATCTAAGATGTACTCATGGAAAGTGGAAAAGTGTTCTGTGGTCTGACGAGTCCACATTTCAAATTGTTTTTGGAAATATTCGACATCGTGTCATCCGGACCAAAGGGGAAGCGAACCATCCAGACTGTTATCGACGCAAAGTTGAAAAGCCAGCATCTGTGATGGTATGGGGGTGCATTAATGCCCAAGGCATGGGTAACTTACACATCTGTGAAGGCACCATTAATGCTGAAAGGTACATACAGGTTTTGGAACAACATATGCTGCCATCTAAGCGCCATCTTTTTCATGGACGCCCCTGCTTATTTCAGCAAGACAATGCCAAGCCACATTCAGCACGTGTTACAACAGCGTGACTTCGTAAAAAAAAGAGTGGGGGTACTTTCCTGGCCCGCCTGCAGTCCAGACCTGTCTCCCATTGAAAATGTGTGGCGCATTATGAAGCGTAAAATACGACAGCTGAGACCCCCGGACTGTTGAACGACTGAAGCTCTACATAAAACAAGAATGGGAAAGAATTCCACTTTCAAAGCTTCAACAATTAGTTTTCTCAGTTCCCAATCGTTTATTGAGTGTTGTTAAAAGAAAAGGTGATGTAACAGTGGTGAACATGCCCTTTCCCAACTACTTTGGCACGTGTTGCAGCCATGAAATTCTAAGTTAATTATTATTTGCAAAAAATAAAGTTTATGAGTTTGAACATCAAATATCTTGTCTTTGTAGTGCATTCAACTGAATATGGGTTGAAAAGGATTTGCAAATCATTGTATTCCGTTTATATCTACATCTAACACAATTTCCCAACTCATATGGAAACGGGGTTTGTACATGGTATCATACGTCATCAGCCTAATTTGTATAGACTACCTGAACCGTAAAATGTGGTGGAAAACAAACCACACACTTCTACAGGAACTAGAGGTGGATCTAGTGGAAAAGGGCCTAATGAAAGAGGATACTGGTTAGTGTACTTAAAAAAAACTGCTCTGCTGGAAACCTGTGCCAAGTGACATACAAAGATGTCCATGTGACACAGTTTGTAAGAGTGATAGCGTATATTTTTGTAAGATAGCACCATTTCCTCTCACTCAAGCAGGCCTTCGAGTGTTTTCCTTGCTGTATTGTGTAATGAGGCAGAGCGCACATTGGCAGGCGGTTTTAACGTTACAAGGCACTGATGAATACATGTAGTAATGCAAAGATATATTTAGAACACAACTGTGAGTAAGGCGGCCGACCAACTCCAGCACTGAGTCAGTGGGGAGATTGCGGCGCTGCACCAAGCTTGGCTCAAGTTTGCCATTTGAGCCTTTGTTTTGGGTTATGCACAAGCAAACGTTCAGCGGCACACATCCTTTGAGGGCTCACAGCAACAAGTTGAGTAGCTCAAAATATTTCCAAACAATGCAAACTACAAGGAAGACAATAATAATATTCAATAAAGGGCGGTCAGATGATCAGGCATGTTATAAAAGCTTTGTGCAGCTTGCTTACTGGGAAGTGAAACTTAATGCGAAGGCTAAAAGTGGACCGGCGTTTTTTTTTTTTACAAGTCATGTTTCGGAGTTGCTTCCTAACTCGATCAGCTCATTAAAGGCCTACTGAAATGAAATGTTCTTATTTAAACGGGGATAGCAGGTCCATTCTATGTGTCATACTTGATCATTTTGCGATATTGCCATATTTTTGCTGAAAGGATTTAGTAGAGAACATCGACGATAAAGTTCGCAACTTTTGGTCGCTGATAAAAAAAAGCCTTGCCTGTACCGGAAGTAGCGTGACGTCACAGGTTGAAGGGCTCCTCACATTTCCCCATTGTTTACACCAGCAGCGAGAGCGATTCGGACCGCGAAAGCGATGATTACCCCATTAATTTGAGCCAGGATGAAAGATTCGTGGATGAGGAACGTGAGAGTGAAGGACTAAAGTGCAGTGCAGGACGCATCTTTTTTCGCTCTGACCGTAACTTAGGTACAAGCTGGCTCATTGGATTCCACACTCTCTCCTTTTTCTATTGTGGATCACGGATTTGTATTTTAAACCACCTCGGATACTATATCCTCTTGAAAATGAGAGTCGAGAACGCGAAATGGACATTCACAGTGACTTTTATCTCCACGACAATACATCGACGAAACACTTTAGCTACGGCGCTAACGTGATAGCATCGGGCTTAACTGCAGATAGAAACAAAAGAAATAAGCCCCTGACTGGAAGGATACAGAAAATCAACAATACTATTAAACCATGGACCTGTAACTACACGGTTAATGCTTTCCAGCCTGGCGAAGGTTAACAATGCTGTTGCTAACGACGCCATTGAAGCTAACTTAGCAACGGGACCTCACAGAGCTATGCTAAAAACATTAGCTCTCCACCTACGCCAGCCAGCCCTCATCTGCTCATCAACACCCGTGCTCACCTGCGTTCCAGCGATCGACGGAGCGACGAAGGACTTCACCCGATCATCGGTGCGGTCGGCGGCTAGCGTCGGATAGCGCGTCTGCTATCCAAGTCAAAGTCCTCCTGCTTGTGTTGCTGCAGCCAGCCGCTAATACACCGATCCCACCTACAGCTTTCTTCTTTGCAGTCTTCATTGTTCATTAAACAAATTGCAAAAGATTCACCAACACTGCACGCACGCAAAGGAAATGCTTTTAAGGTTTATTGGCACTCTGTACCTCTCCCTACGTCCGTGTACACAGCGGCGTTTTAAAACATCATACATTTTACTTTTAGAAACCGATAATTATGAAACCGATACCGATAATTTCCGATATTAAATTTTAAAGCATTTATCGGCCGATAATATCGGCAGCCCGATATTATCGGACATCCCTACTTTATATGCTTGATTGTGTTTCATTGTATCAATTAAACCATAACCAATTGTATTTACAATCCGCAAAGTATGTAAAAATATCGTCTAAATATCACAAAAAGCCAAAATTTGGAATATTCTGGTCCGAATGTCTTCGGTAATTTCCGTAGAATGACGTCACGACTGGAACGCTTCTGCACACTGGCCATATCAGCAGACAAGTTATACTGTAAAAATGCAAAAATTTGAACGAGACGTGCTGTCTATCATTCACAATCCCTATAAAAGACATGAACACATATGTTTTTCTTTTTTTATGCATTCAAAGTCGTAAATACATTTTAAGAAGTCTGCTAATAATATAGTCAATGGGGGCACTCCATTCCGTCCACAAAACTCTCTAAACAAACATCCAAAAACCCGCTAAAAATACTCTATTTACATATTGTGACCTGAATATTAACCAAATATTAGCGATGTTGTTATAAGTGCAAACGCAGACTAACTATTTTTTAGCGGCGCGTTGATACCCAAGACCAAACTATAGCTTATGCTGGACTGGACTCAAGGAGAGACCGTAATGTAATTATAAAATGAAACTGAAGATGGCAGTAATGCAACATATATGGATGCCAACTCCCGTAAAACTGTAAAGAAAAATAATTGTCCTGCTGCTGCCTTTTCTGCTACTGGTGCATCGCGTCTCAGCAAAATCATGCCTATCATTTGGAGGATGAGGATTTAGCAATGAATCTAGAAGTTGTTCATCTGTGACATTCAATTGATACTAGGACTGGGCGATATATCGATATACCGACCGTATTTTTCGGAGTATAAGTCGCTCCGGAGT
Source organism: Entelurus aequoreus (assembly GCF_033978785.1). Taxonomy (NCBI): domain Eukaryota; kingdom Metazoa; phylum Chordata; class Actinopteri; order Syngnathiformes; family Syngnathidae; genus Entelurus; species Entelurus aequoreus. Next base: position 30,090,862 of record NC_084744.1, on the reverse strand, counting down.
ATAAGTTGCACCGGCCGAAAATGCATAATAAAGAAGGAAAAAAAAACATAAGTCGCTCCGGAGTATAAGTCACATTTTTTGGGGAAATTGTATTTGATAAAAGCCAACACTAAGAATAGACATTTGAAAGGCAATTTAAAATAAATAAAGAATAGTGAACAACAGGCTGAATAAGTGTACGTTATATGAGGCATAAATAACCAACTGGTATGTTAACGTAACATATTATGGTAAGAGTCATTCAAATAACTATAACATATAGAACATGCTATAAGTTTACCAAACTATGAAAAAAATTGCAACTTATAGTCCGAAAAATACAATATATGATAATTGCTTCAACATAGAGGAAAATTGTTGTTACATTCTACTGGTACTTTAAAGGCCTACTGAAAGCCACTACTACCGACCACGCAGTCTGATAGTTTATATATCAATGATGAAATCTTAACATTGCAACACATGCCAATACGGCCGGGTTAACTTATAAAGTGCAATTTTAAATTTCCCGCTAAACTTCCGGTTGAAAACGTCTATGTATGATGACGTATGCGCGTGACGTCACTAGTTAAACGGAAGTATTCGGACACCATTGAATCCAATACAAAAAGCTCTGTTTTCATCTCAAAATTCCACAGTATTCTGGACATCTGTGTTGGTGAATCTTTTGCAATTTGTTTAATTAACAATGAAGACTGCAAAGAAGAAAGCTGTAGGTGGGATCGGTGTATTAGCGGCTGGCTGCAGCAACACAACCAGGAGGACTTTGACTTGGATAGCAGACGCGCTAGCTGACGCTAGCCGGCGACCGCACGGATGATCGGGTGAAGTCCTTCGTCCTTCCGTCGATCGCTGGAACGCAGGTGAGCACGGGTGTTGATGAGCAGATGAGGGCTGGCTGGCGTAGGTGGAGCGCTAATGTTTTTATAATAGCTCTGTGAGGTCCCGTTGCTAAGTTAGCTTCAATGGCGTCCTTAGCAACAGCATTGTTAAGCTTCACCAGGCTGGAAAGCATTAATCGTGTAGTTACAGGTCCATGGTTTAATAGTATTGTTGAGTTTCTGTCTATCCTTCCAGTCAGGGGTTTATTTCTTTTGTTTATACCTGCATTTGAGCCCGATGCTATCACGTTAGCTCCGTAGCTAAAGTGTTTCGCCCATGTATTGTCGTGGAGATAAAAGTCACTGTGAATGTCCATTTCGCATTCTCGACTCTCATTTTCAAGAGGATATAGTATCTGAGGTGGTTTAAAATACAAATACGTGATCCACTAAGTTACGGTCAGAGCGAAAAAAAGATACGTCCTGCACTGCACGATAGTCCTTCACTCTCACGTTCCTCATCCACAAATCTTTCATCCTCGCTCAAATTAATGGGGTAATCGTCGCTTTCTCGGTCCGAATCTCTCTCGCTGCATTGTAAACAATAGGAAAATGTGAGCAGCCCTTCCTCCTGTGACATCACGCTACTTCCGGTTTAGGCAAGGCTTTTTTTTATCAGCGACCAAAAGTTGCGAACTTTATCGTCGTTCTCTACTAAATCCTTTCAGCAAAAATATGGCAATTTCGCGAAATGATCAAGTATGACACATAGAATGGATCTGCTATCCCAGATTTAAATAAAAAAAATTCATTTCAGTAGGCCTTTAACAGAGACAGAACCTGTTGTATTGCTTTTGGTTGTTGCTTTTATTCAAGTGCAACATTGTGCTTAAAGATGCAGTATATTTTATTTGTATTGTTTGACTTTGATGTATAAAAGTTTATATTCTAATTACAATGTTAAAATGTACAAGAAATACAAGTTTATTGCATTTGAAAGGGTACACTTGCGTTATGTAATATCATTACGTCAATGTTAATTTGGTCCCAAATAAATAATAATATAGTTTATCGACAATTTGTAGGTCAATATAGCGTCGAGCAAAATTTGTTATCGGCCCACGCCTAGTTCTATCTCTTATTTTAAAAATTGTTTCCGGAGAAAAAATGGAAACGCGTTACAGGGTCAAACTGTCAGCATTATAAACTTTTATTACGCTACAAACATTTGTAGTACCTTTTAAAGGCCTACTGAAATGAAATTGTTTTATTTAAACGGGGATAGCAGATCCATTCTACGTGTCATACTTGATAATTTCGCGATATTGCCATATTTTTGCTGAAAGGATTTAGTAGAGAACATCGACGATAAAGTCCGCAACTTTTGGTCGCTGATTTAAAAAAGCCTTGCCTGTACCGGAAGTAGCGTGACGTCGCAGGTTGAAAGGCTCCTCACATTTGCACATTGTTTACACCAGCAGCGAGAGCGATTCGGACCGAGAAAGCGACAATTACCCCATTAATTTGAGCGAGGATGAAAGATTCGTGGATGAGGAACGTGAGAGTGAAGGACTAGAGAGTAGTGCAGGACGTATCTTTTTTCGCTCTGACCGTAACTTAGCTACAAGGGTTCATTGGATTCCACACTTTTTCCTTTTTCTATTGTGGATCACGGATTTGTATTTTAAACCACCTCGGATACTATATCCTCTTGAAAATGAGAGTCGAGAACGCGAAATGGACATTCACAGTGACTTTTATCTCCACGACAATACATCGGCAAAGCTCTTTAGCTACGTAGCTAACGTGATAGCACATCGGGCTTAAATGCAGATAGAAACAAAAGAAATAAACCCCTGACTGAAAGGATAGACAGAAAATCAACAATACTATTAAACCATGGACATGTAAATACACGGTTAATGCTTTCCAGCTTGGCGAAGCCATTGAAGCTAACTTAGCAACGGGACCTCACAGAGCTATGCTAAAAACATTAGCTATCCACCTACGCCAGCCCTCATCTGCTCATCAACACCTGTGCTCACCTGCGTTCCAGCGATCGACGGAGCGACGATCATAGATGCGGTCGGCGGCCCGCAGACGGAGGAAGTCAAGGTGAGGTCGGCGGCTAGCGCGTCTACTATCCATCTCAAAGTCCTCCTGGTCGTGTTGCTGTAGTCCGCCGCTAATACACCGATCCCACCTACAACTTTCTTCTTTGCAGTCTTCATTGTTCTTTAAACAAATTGCAAAAGATTCACCAACACAGATGTCCAGAATACTGTGGAATTTTGAGATGAAAACAGAGCTTTTTGTATTGGATTCAATGGTGTACCAATACTTCCGGTTCAACGATTGACGTCACGCGCATACGTCATCATACATAGACGTTTTCAACCGGAAGTTTAGCGGGAAATTTAGAATTGCACTTTATAAGTTAACCCGGCCGTATTGGCATGTGTTGCAATGTTAAGATTTCATCATTGATATATAAACTATCAGACTGCGTGGTCGGTAGTAGTGGCTTTCAGTAGGCCTTTAAAAGACTTGTAGCTTCCAGACAAGTGATGTAAAGGGTGTAAGACACGGTTCATGCATCAAGTTGTTTTAATATGCTTATGTTTCACGTAACTGTAAAACATAAACACAACAAAGCAGTCTTTGTTGGTCCTTTATGTTGAATAAATGCCGCACAAATGCCAAAGTAAAAGCAAAACACATGCGGTTATTGCTTTGATTCACACTGGACTGAGGTACGCTGAAATCTTAAGATTTGCAGACATCTCACAACTATTCACCAACTTCAGAGGTTCCACTGTACAACAGGAAGCGTGTGCGCAAGAGGAAGAGTGCGAGAACATTGAAGGGAGACAAAGATGTCGTTGAAAAGCCTACTAGCCAATCCTGCGCTTGCAGCAAAGCCTTCCAAACTCAACTCATGCACAAGGAGAACACCAGAGCTCTCGGCTAGCCAACACTACACACACTTGGTCGCACTCTCGCAAGGCCCGGCCAGTCCACTCCAGTACAGTACTGTACCTATCACTGTGGGCCCTTGAGTCCCTTAATCTGCTGCCGGACTGGAAGGCCTGGTAGAAAGCCTTGGAGGGGTTCCTGTGTCGGCCAGATTCAGGAAAGGGGAAAAGAAAAAGAAATAAGGAGAGTTGAAACAGGGATGGATACAAGACTAGTGTGTCATCGCAAATAGGAGTCTTAGAAATGCAGATGAAATGTCACTGCTTTAATTATTAAAGTGGAGTTTTGTGGAGAAAACAATCATGGCATTTCATTTAGCAAAAATAAAAAAGCAGTGTTTCAGCAAAGAAGAACTCATTTCCATGTAGCAACATTAGCATGCTAATGATCAAAAAGAGTCCGTTCGTTGTTTTGGGTATTTAGCTGTTAATTAAGACCTTGCGGGGTAATAAGCTTGCCTATCTTGCTGACTGTATTGTACCATATGTCCCGGCAAGAAATCTGCGTTCAAAGAACTCCGGCTTATTAGTGAATCCCAGAGCCCAAAAAAAGTATGCGGACTACAGTGCGTTTTCTGTTCCAGTACTCTGGAATGCCCTCCCGGTAACAGTCAGAGATGCTACCTCAGTAGAAGCATTTAAGTCCCATCTTAAAAGTCATTTGTATACTCTAGCCTTTAAATAGACCCCCTTTTTTTAGACCAGTTGATCTGCCGTTTTCTTTTCTCCTTTGCCCCCTCGCCGGGTTATTCCGGTTCCGGTGACCATGGATGAGGTGCTGGCTGTCCAGAGTTGGGACCCGGGGTGGACCGCTCGCCTGTGCATCGGTTGGGGACGTCTCTGCGCTACTGACCCGTCTCCGCTCGGGATGGTCTCCTGCTGGCCCCACTATGGACTGGACTCTCACTGTTATGTTGGATCCACTAGGGACTGTACTTAGAGGGGGGGTTACCCACATATGCGATCCTCCCCAAGGTTTCTCATAGTCATTCACATCGACGTCCCTTGTGTGGGCTCTGTGCCGAGGATGTCGTTGTGGCTTGTGCAGCCCTTTGAGACTTTTGTGATTTAGGGCTATATAAATAAACATTGATTGATTGAATGGACTTACAGGCTTGTGTGTGCTCTATTTAGGTTGTAAACCCAAGGTTTCTTACAAAATACATATTACTATGGTTTCAGAGATTTAGTTACAAATACTCTCCGACAACTATACCTCCAAAAAATATCCGTATTGGCATCGGAACATCCCTTTTGATTGATTGATTAAAGGATTTATTTGAAGTTTGCGTAGGAAAGGGTACAGTTTTATGACAGTACAGATTCACATGTACAAGGTAAACTAAAAGGGAATTATACAAGAAAGCCTGAGCTTGTTTCAATTGATATCCTTTTTTTAACTCATATAACATTGAAAAACATACAGATAGAACTAGGGCTGCAACTAACGATTAATTTGATAATCGATTAATCTGTCGATTATTACTTCGATTAATTGATTAATAATCGGATAAAAGAAACAAACTACATTTCTATCCTATCCAGTATTTTATTGAAAAAAAACAGCATACTGGCACCATACTTATTTTGATTATTGTTTCTCAGCTGTTTGTAAATGTTGCAGTTTATAAATAAAGGTTTATTAAAAAAATATATATATACATAAATAAATAAATAAATTTAATTTTTAAAAAACAACAAAAAAAACTCTGCGCATGCACATAGCATAGATCCAACGAATCGATGACTAAATTAATCGGCAACTATTTTAATAATCGATTTTAATCGATTAGTTGTTGCAGCCCTAGATAGAACACAGTATGATGCAGAAAGGAGCAGAATTCAACTGATTTTAAATTCAGTGACTTAAATTATTTTTTTTGGCGTATCTCTTGATGGAACCCGCCGTACCACTAGACAGTTTGAGAATCACTGGGCTAGAAGAATAGCGGAATTCTGCTACATAGCGATCCCTGCATAGAAAGGACGGAACCGCTTCATCAACTCAAATATATCAACAATAATCTGTAGATTATTACTTAGATTAATCGATTAATAATCGGATAAAAGAGACAAACTACATTTCTATCCTTTACAGTATTTTATTGAAAAAAAACAGCATACTGGCACTATACTTATTTTGATTATTGTTTCTCAGCTGTTTGTACATGTTGCAGTTTATAAATAAAGGTTTATAAAAAAAAAAAAAAAAAAAAAAAAAAAAAATTGCCTCTGCGCATGCGCATAGCATAGATCCAACGAATCGATGACTAAATTAATCGCCAACTATTTTTCAGTGTTTCCCACACATTCATTTATTTGTGGCGGCCCGCCACGAAAGAATTAAGGCCGCCACAAAAATGTTTTGTTTTTTTGGTTTTTTTGTGTCCTGTCAAGCTTCTCAGGCAAATCATATAGTTGATTAGTTGATGTAGATGCCCATATCGGCTGTTCAGATTTACTTTACAAAAGAGAAGTGTAGGATCAAGATTTTTGGAGCTCTTTGTTCAGTGGATCAGATGTTTGATGAAGCTTTGTGTCTATCTACCACCACTACTATTTTCTGTTTATTTGTTACTGACTGTGGCAGGACACCTCTGCCTCTGTTTTACTTTATGTTGCTGGTAAATAATATGGTTGTAGTAGTAGGCTAAAGTTAAATTATTTAGTATGCACTAATTAAAGGGGCAGAGCTTTAAGAGACATTTTAGCTTTTATATTTTTATAAGATATATTTTTTGTAAGAACCACAATTATTAAATATATTTCAGTGAATAACTTATTGTTCAAATCTGTATATAAATATGTACAACAAGTGTTGTAATTATATTGTAAAATGGATGGATGGATGGATGGATGGATGTTTAAAACAAAACTGTTATTATTAATTAGTAAGTATACAATTTTTGAGCCTTTTTAGAGAAAATCATATCATTGTAGTAAATTATGCAAATTACTTGATGATGTCGTGGTGACCACGCCCATAGCCACGCCCCCACCGCCACAGGTATCTTGGCAGTTTATGGGAAACACTGTTTTTATAATCGATTTTAATCGATTTAATCGATTAGTTGTTGCAGCCCTAATTGCAACTTTTTCTAAATTATATTTAACCTTTAAGCTTTTTTATTTCACTTTCGTTATGTTTTTGTTTATTTTAATAGTATTTTTTAGAATGTGCCGTGGGCCTTTAAAACATTAGCTGTGGGCCGCAAATGGCCTCCGGGGCACACTTTTGACACCCCTGCTATAGATAATAAAAAATTTAATCTGATAAATCTATGGATAAAAAGCAGAGCCCGCGTTTATCATAACTCTCTCTCTGCCCCTCCCTCACCAATGCTGCTGCGCGCACAATTTGTTTTGTTTTTAACCCCTTCTTAACCCTGAACGTACATTGAAAATACACGCAACCCTAACTCAAAATGCCGGACATGCGAGGCATTTAAGAAACTCCGCCCTGACAGCCCCGCAAAAGAGGACTTGTCCGGTGAAAAGAGGACGTATGGTCAGTCTATCCTAGCCCGTTAGCTGCTAGCATGCCGTGTGTTGTGCCTCGGTGTGCATTGTTTACACAACGTGCGTTACGCTACTTAATATGTCCGTCTGGAAACTCGTTCGGTACACCCCCGAACCGAACAGACACCCCCGTACCGAAACAGTTCGATACAAATACACGTACCGTTACACCCCTAATATCCTGTATATAGTGTGTGTCAACTGCCACACCTACCAAAACACTTTGTTTCCACAGAAGCTCTGCGAGTTCACTGTCACACTTGGTCCCAATGGAAGTGAATGTTAACGCTGACGATAACAGCGTTTGTATGGGATCTCAATTGGTGGCTGGTTACAAGTGTAGAACCCAGTAATGGAATGGAATGCAAATGGAATGGACACACATCAGTTCAGCATATCAACATACGCACATCGAACAGAAATAAGGAGTTTATTTACACCATGTGTGTGAGCACTAACAGAGCCAAAGCCCTTTTCCTAGAAACTCCTAACACACACACTCCCTTCCTCACATTACCTAATGGCCAAACACTCTGACAAACCTCCCCTATGCGTCTGCACACTTTTACTTTGCGGGCAACCGGGCTGAAGACCCTAAACACACGCAAGCACGTGCATGTCCACGCCTCCCCCCTTGAGACAAACTCTCCCTTCAAAGCTGAATCTCAGAACAACCCTGCAATGGGCTGAAATGATCAAGGTCGGATGACTTTGAAATGAGTCACCACTCCTTGTTTTCAGGGAGCAACCATTATACGTACACAAAACCTCATAGCTACAAACGTTATTCAAAGTCATTAAAGTCCCGCTGATGTGAAAATAATCGCTTCTCTTTTTCAACACACTGTAGATAGAAAAACAAAGGTTGCTTCAGCTCGGCAATGCTCCAAAGCAAATATTGCAGCTTGACAGCAGATGAAAATAACTTACCGCTGCATTCGCTGTGATTGCGTAATCCCCTGCTTTTCAGGAACAGGCAAGCAAGGGAGACTTTTTAAAAATAAGTTGGTTGCTGGAAAGATGATTAGGTGCACTGGCAGTCTAATGGGGTGAAACACATGACCTTGATAAAAACAAGTAAAGCCAAATATAATAATAGAACAAACTAATAATTATAACTACCGTATTTTTCGGAGTATAAGTCGCTCTGGAGTATAAGTCGCACCGGCCGAAAATGCATAATAAACAAGGAAAAAAACATTAAGTCGCACTTAGGGATGATACTCGAAACCGGTTTTCCCGGTTGTTCGATAAGAAAAGAACCGAGTCCTAGGACTCGAATCCCTTTTTGAGAACCGGTACCCGTTATCGAGACCACTATAGTAAAGAAAAAGAGTTGGTTCTTTATTCGAATCCCTGGGAACGAATCCCGTCCCGACCAGAAATGCCCTGTGAGACATCACACGAAATGACGTCACGTAGCTCAGTCATTAGGCGCAGATAGGGAAAGCAGGAAAAACAATGGACCGGAAAAAGCGCTCCAAGGTGTAATAAAGTTCAAAACAAAAGGTATAATCCAATGAATAACTTTACTGAGAGATTTGAGCAGGGTACAAACACATGACCAACACTTTTACGACCAACCGGAAACATAGCAACCAGGCTAGATACGCACCTCCTTTACGGCAGCTGTCGCAACGTTCTTAAAGCAACCGCAGCACATACATATATATAAAACATATCTCTTTTTTAACTTTTGTTTTTCTTTCCTTGTAAACAAAACAAAATCACACTGTGTATGTGTTGTCTGTCTAATTATAAATAATGCAGACGAGGCGTGTTGGCTGAGTTCTTGACGTTTACTTTCACAGCGTGCTCATAACCTCATTCTTAGCTGCCGGGTGCCGACAAGCAACAACACTTTCCGGGACTACTGCGCATGCTCGTCACTCCCGTTGCATGCTGGGTAGTGTAGTTGTTTATTCCCTAGCTCATAACATCACATCTTTCCCCCTATAAAGAAATAATGTTAACTCAATAAAGTGTATTTCTTTTTTTAGCTTTAACTTTTCATTTTTTTAGCATTGTAACCACATTTGCAAACAACTTCTCTCTTCATAGAATTTTCTTTCAATAAAGAAATAAAGTGAAAAAATGTCAAAGCATCATAACAAACAGTTATGTCAAATAGCATCAGAAGTGCACTTTTTGGAGAGCTGTATTATTTTAAGTTTTGTGCCCAAGGAACTGATTTTATTTAACACTATATTATTATTTATACACCTATAGTGATCACAGAGACAGGTTGTTTTTGTGCTACTGTATATATTTGTTTTTCTGAAAAATCCCACTTAATATACTTTGGGTAACAACAGTCAATATGTATTTATTTTATTTTATTTTATTTTTTTAGGGGGGAAACAGTCAATATTTATTTATTTATTTATTAGATTTTATTTTTTTCTTATATAATAAAAGTGAGCTTTTGTTAAACCAAATATAGTGTGTTTTTTTCCATATACAACAACCTATCTGGACTCGATAAGAGAATTGATAAGGAATCGGTTCGATAAGAGGATTCGATAATAGGCTCGAACTCGATAATTTCTTATCAAACATCATCCCTAGTCGCACAAACATCATCCCTAGTCGCACCTAAGTCGCATTTTTTGGGTAAAATGTATTTGATAAAAGCCAACACCAAGAATAGACATTTGAAAGGCAATTTCAAATAAATAAAGAATAGTGAACAACGGGCTGAATAAGTGTACAATATATGAGGCATAAATAACCAACTGGTATGTTAACGTAACATATTATGGCAAGAGTCATTCAAATAACTATAACATATAGAACATGCTATACCAGTGGTTCTTAACCTGGGTTCGATCGAACCCTAGGGGTTCGGTGAGTCGGCCTCAGGGGTTCGGCGGAGCCTCCGCCACGGAGGTAAAGACACATCCGACTTAATGTGTAAATGAAAAAACTTCTCCCTATCAGCGTATTGTGGACCCAACAATGTTCCCCCTAATTTTCCATCTGATTTGCAGGTTGTTTGATTGATCGATTTAAACTTTTACTAGCAGATTGCAAAGGAAGAGAATATATTATATGAAACAGTACAGTTTACACAGTACAGTACATATTCCGTACAATTGACCACTAAATGGTAACATCCGAATACGTTTTTCAACTTGTTTAAGTCGGGGTCCACATTAATTAATTCATGGTAATGTGTGTAAGGTGTGTAATTTGTTGTGGAGTTCATACACTGTGTTGGTTTTGTTCTTTGAACAAGGCGATGTTCATGCACGGTTCATTTTGTGCACCAATAAAAAAAACGTATGACTTTTTCGTGAATTTAAAAAAAAAAAAAAAACATTTTATTTTTCACTAAAGGGTTCGGTGAATGCGCATATGAAACTGGTGGGGTTCGGTACCTCCAACAAGGTTAAGAACCACTGGTATGGACTATAAAGTTCACAAACATAAAGAGGGATCCTAGTGGGCCAGGGCAATCTTTCCTTATCTATAAACTAAAACTGGGGAAATGTATAGTGTTCTGGGCTTCAGTACAGTGTTGATCTCCTGAATACATTTTATTTCCGAATTCCTTGAGAGAAAAAAATGCCTGTTTAGGCTTTGTGTATGTCAGGGGTCACCAACGCGGTGCCCGCGGGCACCAGGTAGCCCGTAAGGACCAGATGAGTAGCCCGCTGGCCTGTTCTAAAAATATCTCTAATAGCAGCACTTACCAGTGAGCTGCCTCCATTTTTAAAATTGTATTTATTTACTAGCAAGCTGGTCTCGCTTTGCCCGACATTTTTAATTCTAAGAGGGACAAAACTCAAATTGAATTTGAAAATCCAAGAAAATATTTTAAAGACTTGGTCTTCACTTGTTTAAATAAATTCATTTAGTTTTTTACTTTGCTTCTTATAACTTTCAGAAAGACAATTTTAGAGAAAAAATACAACCTTATAAATGATTTTAGGATTTTTAAACACATATACCTTTTAAATTCCTTCCTCTTTTTTCCTGACAATTTAAATCAATGTTCAAGTAAATTTATTTTTTTTATTGTAAAGAATAATAAATACATTTTAATTTAATTCTTCATTTTAGCTTCTGTTTTTTCGACGAAGAACATTTGTGAAAAAATTCTTCAAACTTATTATGATTAAAATTCAAAACAATTATTCTGGCAAATAGAAAATCTGTAGAATCAAATTTAAATCTTATTTCAAAGTCTTTTGAATTTCTTTTAAAATTTTTGTTCTGGAAAATCTAGAAGAAATAATCAATCAATCAATCAATCAATGTTTATTTATATAGCCCTAAATCACAAGTGTCTCAAAGGGCTGTACAAGCCACAACGACATCCTCGGTACAGAGCCCACATATAATAATAATGATTTGTCTTTGTTAGAAATATAGCTAGGTCCAGTTTGTTATATATTCTAACAAAGTGCAGATTGGATTTTAACCTATTTAAAACATGTCATCAAAATTCTAAAATTAATCTTAATCAGGAAAAATTACTAATGATGTTCCATAAATTCTTTTTTAAATTTTTTCAAAAAGATTCGAATTAGCTAGTTTTTCTCTTCTTTTTTTCGGTTGAATTTTGAATTTTAAAGAGTCAAAATTGAAGATAAACTATGTTTCAAAATTTAATTGTAATTTTTTTCGTGTTTTCTCCTCTTTTAAACCGTTCAATTAAGTGTAAATATCATTAATTATCTGTGTTGGCCCTGTGATGAGGTGGCAACTTGTCCAGGGTGTACCCCGCCTTCCGCCCGATTGTAGCTGAGATAGGCTCCAGTGCCCCCCGCGACCCCAAAGGGAATAAGCGGTAGAAAATGGATGGATGGATGGATTAATAATAACATAGAGTTAAAGGTAAATTTAGCAAATTGGCTATTTCTGGCAATTTATTTAAGTGTGTATCAAACTGGTAGCCCTTCGCATTAATCAGTACCCAAAAAGTAGCTCTTGGTTTCAAAAAGGTTGGTGACCCCTGGTGTATGTCATGTGTGCCTTCCTTGGGTGAAGCCAGTTTTACAGCTATGCTGTTATTATGCTGTTTGTTACTTATGTATGTTATGTTGCAGCTATTTAAAATAGTTTCATATAGTTCATGCACGGTTCATTTTGTGCACCAGTAAAAAAAACTAATGACTTTTTCTTGAATTTGAAAAAATAAATAAATAAATAAATTTCACTAAAGAAGGGTTCAGTGAATGCGCATATGAAACTAGTGGGGTTCGGACCTCCAACAAGGTTAAGAACCACTGTGCTATACGTTTACCAAACAATCTGTCACTCATAATCGCTAAATCCCATGAAATCTTATACATCTAGTCTCTTACGTGAATGAGCTAAATAATAGTATTTGATATTTAACGGTAATGTGTTAATAATTTCACACATAAGTCGCTCCTGAGTATAAGTCGCACCCCCGGCCAAACTATGAAAAAAACTGCGACTTATAGTCTGAAAAATACGGTAATAATTAAGGGTGTAACGGTACGTGTATTTGTATTGAACCGTTTCGGTACGGGGGTTTTGTCATTTTATTTAATCTGAGCAACAACTTGAGGCAGTTTAATGTTGATTAACGTGGACCCCGACTTAAACAAGTTGAAAAACTTATTGGGGTGTTGCCATTTAGTGGTCAATTGTACGGAATATGTACTATACTGTGCAATCTACTAATAAAAGTCTCAATCAATCAATCAATCAAAAAAAGCACTTTATATGTAGAAAGGTTTTGTTAAGAAACCATTATGAGTCTTATCTTATTTAGTTTTTATTTCATATATGTTGACCACATTAACCCTGGCAATCGACCCTATGTGTGTATATGTATGTTATTGTTATGCTTAGCATTCATGACTGCCTGCTGTTGCACTGATCAGCCTAGTGGTGGCTCACATCCATCACACACAGAGGTATTTCTTTTTTTGGGCAGAATTATTATAGTGTTCCCAATGTTAAAAGGATAAAGCCATTGTTTACAAATTTGGTAAATAAATAACCCAAAAATTTATATTTTGTTGTTTTCTTACTGTACCGAAAATGAACCGAAATGTGAGCTCTAAACCAACCGAACTTTTTGTGTACCGTTACACCCTTACTAATAATTTAATCAAAAATACTGAAATTCCACGACATAGTGAATTTGCAAACAGCTAAAATTAGTGGATATTGTAGCCCGGAAGAGTTAGGGATGCAAGGGATTCTGGGTATTTGTTCTGTTGTGTTTATGTTGTGCCACGGTGCGGACGTTCTTCCGAAATGTGTTTGGCATTCTTGTTTGGTGTGGGTTCACAGTGTGGCGCATATTTGTAACAGTGTTAAAGTTGTTTATACGGCTACCCTCAGTGTGACCTGTATGGCTGTTGACCAAGTATGCCTTGCAGTCACTTTCGTGTGTATGCAGAAGCCGCATACAACATGTGACTAGTCCGGCACGCTGTTGTATCGTGAAAAATCGGACGCTAAATCAAATTTAAAATTTAACAAAGGGGTAGCCAAAGTGCTGTACAATGGGCAGGTTAAAAGATAATACGAGTACCGAGCAAACACAACACAACACAAACAGAACACGATAAAAAAATAAAAAAATAAAACATAAAAAACAGGTTCACAGCAGGTGTAATATGGGGCGCCATTGCAGGATGGATATCACTCAGTGTTAAAAGCCATGGAATAAAAGTATGTTTTTAAGAGAGATTTAAAAACAGAAAGAGGGGGCTTGTCTAACACTCAGAGGTAGGTCGTTCCATAGCTTGGGAGCAGCAGCGGCGAAAGCTCTGTCACCTCTAAGCTTCAGCCTTGTGTCAGGGACCGTCAGTAGCAGCTGATCAGCTGATCTTAGGGATCGGGTGGGGCAGTAAGGCTGAAGGAGGTCGGAGAGATATCACGGCACGCCCTTAATATTGTTGTCCGGGTGAAAATCGGGAGAAATTCGGGAGAATGGTTGCCCCGGGAGATTTTCGGGAGACTCCCGGAAAAATTGGGAATGTTGGCAAGTATGGCACAGGGGCACCCCGACATGTCTTATTTGCACAGAGAAAGTTGCGGCGCACAAGGAATACAATTTCAAACGTCATTATACAACTAGACATGCTGAGGAGTATGCAAAATACCAGGGAGATGAGCGAGTGAACCGGGTTGCAATTTTAAAACCAGTCTACTGAGGCAACAAGATTTCTTCAAGAAAGCAACCGAAAAGAGCGATGCAGCAGTCAAAGCTAGCTACATGGTGAGTGAGACGGTTGCGAGGGCGGGAAAGCCATTCAAAGAAGGTGAATTCATTAAAAAGTGCATTTTTTAAAGAAATCTTTTCTTGCGGCCCAGCCTCACCCAGTTTCTGAATCCAGTGGCCCCCAGGTAAATTGAGTTTGAGACCCCTGACGTAGACGGACAGGTAGGTTAATCGGGACGCAAGGGTTGCAGGGGAAGAAGGACGGATTACCAGGGGTGCTGAAAGCGCCGACTGTTGGTGCTCACGAGCCTTTGCTCCCTGAGCACAATCCATCCGCCTGCCACACAGAAATAGGTCAAACCTATTTAGATCTTTGCTTGGCTTGTTTCAAAAAAGTCCTGTGGTTGATACCAAGGATAGCTAGAACTGGAAAGTCCAAGCTGATAACTTTCACTCATCATCCCATTGCCCAGCTGCGGAGTGAATACACTCCTGACATACAGTGGGTTCAACCTCCAAGAAGTTCCACACTGGAATGTTCAGTGTTGAACATCTGTCACAAGTTTAACACGAGCTGACGTATGCGCCCACGGTGCATTCCAACTGAAAGCCAGCACATATAGGCCTGGGCCGATATTCAATGAGTCAATTAACAAGACCATAAATGAAATTTAAGCCGGGAACTTTTCCAGCGTCGATAAATGGCCATGTGCAATATGCGCCAGTGTTCAAGAGCAGTCACGATTTTCATCGATTATAGCAGCTGCACGCATTTGTGCCATAGCAGAATGAAAAGAAGGGTGTATATGTTGTTATTAGAGATGTCCGATAATGGCTTTTTTGCCGATATCCGATATTCCGATATTGTCCAACTCTTCAAGGCCTACTGAAAGCCACTACTACCGACCACACAGTCTGATAGTTTATATATCAATGAGGAAATCTTAACATTGCAACACATGCCAATACGGCCGGGTTAACTTATAAAGTGCAATTTTAAATTTCCCGGGAAATATCCGGCTGAAAACGTCTCGGTATGATGACGTTTGCGCGTGACGTCACGGATTGAACGGAAGTATTGGGACACCATTGTGTCCCAATACAAACAGCGTCTGTTTTCATCGAAAAATTCCACAGTATTCTGGACATCTGTGTTGGTGAATCTTTTGCAATTTGTTTAATGAACAATGAAGACTGCAAAGAAGAAAGTTGTAGGTGGGATCGGTGTATTAGCGGCTGGCTACAGCAACACAACCAGGAGGACTTTGAGTTGGATAGCAGACGCGCTATCCGACGCTAGCCGCAGACCGCACCGATGATGAAGTCCTCCGTCGTGCCGTCGATCGCTGGAACGCAGGTGAGCACGGGTGGTGATGAGCAGATGAGGGCTGGCGTAGGTGGAAAGCTAATGTTTTTAGCATAGCTCTGTCGAGGTCCCGCAGCTAAGTTAGCTTCAATGGCGTCGTTAGCAACAGCATAGCTAGGCTTCGCCAGGCGGGACAGCATTAACCGTGTGGTTACAGGTCCAGGGTTTGGTTCGGTGTCTCCTGACAGTAGAAGTAATGGTAGTATTGTTGATCTTCTGTCTATCCTTCCAGTCAGGGGCATGTTTCTTCTGTTTCTATCTGCAGTTCAGCACGATGCTATCACGTTAGCTCCGAAGCTAAAGTGCTTCACCGATGTATTGTCGTGGAGATAAAAGTCACTGTGAATGTCCATTTTGCGTTCTCGACTCTCATTTTCAAGAGGATATAGTATCCGAGGTGGTTTAAAATACAAATCCGTGATGCACAATAGAAAAAGGAGAAAGTGTGGAATCCAATGAACCCTTGTACCTAAGTTACGGTCAGAGCGAAAAAAGATACACCCTGGCGTCCTGCACTGCACTCTAATCCTTCACTCTCACTTTCCTCATCCACAAATCTTTTATCCTCTCTCAAATTAATGGGGTAATCGTCGCTTTCTCGGTCCGAATCGCTCTCGCTGCTGGTGTAAACAATGTGCAGATGTGAGGAGCTCTTCAACCTGTGACGTCACGCTACTTCCGGTACAGGCAAGGCTCTTTTATCAGCGACCAAAAGTTGCAAACTTTATCGTCGATGTTCTCTACTAAATCCTTTCAGCAAAAATATGGCAATATCGCAAAATGATCAAGTATGACAAATAGAATGGACCTGCTATCCCCTTTTAAATAAGAAAATTTCATTTCAGTAGGCCTTTAATTACCGATTTCGATATCAACTGATACCGATATATACAGTCGTGGAATTAACACATTATTATGCCTAAATTTGTTGTGGTGCCCCGCTGGATGCATTAAACAATGTAAATAATAATAATAAATCAACTCAAGTTATGGAAAAAAATGCCAACATGGCACTGCCATATTTATTATTGAAGTCACAAAGTGCAATTATTTTTTTTAACATGCCTCAAAACAACAGCTTGGAATTTGGCACATGCTCTCCCTGAGAGAGCATGAGGAGGTTGAGGTGGGTGGGGGGGGGGGGCGTGGGGGGGGGGGGGTTTGGTGGTAGCTGGGGGGTGTATATTGTAGCGTCCCGGAAGAGTTAGTGCTGCAAGGGGTTCTGGGTATTTGTTCTGTTGTGTTTATGTTGTGTTACGGTGCGGATGTTCTCTCCGAAATGTGTTTTGTCATTCTTGTTTGGGTGTGGGTTCACAGTGTGGCGCATATTTGTAACAGTGCTAAAGTTATTTATACGGCTACCCTCAAGTGTGACCTGTATGGCTGTTGACCAAGTATGCCTTGCACTCACTTGTGTGTGTGAAAAGCCGTAGATATTATGTGACTGGGCCGGCACGCAAAGGCAGTGCCTTTAAGGTTTATTGGCGTACACGTCCGTGTACACAGCGGCGTTTTAAAAAGTCATACATTTTACTTTTTGAAACTGATACCGATCATTTCCGATATTACATTTTAAAGCATTTATCGGCCGATAATATCGGCAGTTCGATATTATCGGTCATCTCTAGTTGTTATCATTAAGTGTCGTGTAGTGTTGTACGGTATACCGGTATTAGTATAGTACCCAGCGATACTAATGAATCATACTCGGTACTATACTGCCTCTAAAAGGTATCAGTCTCCCAACCCCCCCTGCACCCCCGTCGTGACATTGCTGGTTTACGAGCAGTACGAACGTGTTCGGACCGCGCACACACACGGAGTACTTACAAGCACACACAGTGTGTAGACAGAAAAGGGAGAACGGACGCATTTTGGCTTAAAAACTAACAATAAAGGTGAAGTTAGAACACTGAAACGCCCTCAGGAAGAGGTGCTTTAAGACATGGCTAGCTCGCTAGCAGCTAAAGTCCATCCG
The DNA here is from genome assembly GCF_033978785.1 of Entelurus aequoreus. NCBI lineage: Eukaryota > Metazoa > Chordata > Actinopteri > Syngnathiformes > Syngnathidae > Entelurus > Entelurus aequoreus. Next base: position 30,073,050 of record NC_084744.1, on the reverse strand, counting down.
TAGTTTGCAGTTTTTTAGCTACTTCTAAATCACTAATCATCGCCTCTATGGCGACAAATAAAGTATGTCTCTTACAAGTATCATCCCTGCAGGACGAGGAATAGCTAAACATGCTTCACTACACACCGTAGCTCACCGGCGTTACCGCTAAAGACGCCGTGCCTGAATGTAAACAAACATTGGTGGATCTACACCTGACATCCACTGTAATTATACCAAGTACAGGAGCGTATCTAGTCGATACTACTATGATTAAATCGATATTTTTTAGCATCACAAAATCTTCTGTTGTTTTTTTAACATTTATATTATGTTTATAAACTCAGGAAATATGTCCCTGGACACATGAGGACTTTGAATATGACCAATGTATGATCCTGTAACTCAGGGGTGTCCAAACTTTTTGCACTGAGGGCCGCACATTGAAAAATCAAAGCAAGCGGGGCCATTTTGATATTTTTTATTTTAAAAGCCAATACAATATATGTATAAAAAATATACATTTAGGCCTCCACTCAGACTTGATCCCGGGGACCCCAAAAGGTTTTGGTCAAAAAAAATATTACAAATGTGTCATTATTTAGTATTATTATTATTATTATTATTATTATTATTATTATTCAAGGTTTAAATCTCTAGATCAACATTAGGTCTATCTGTCAATATAACGCTTTTAAAGATTTAAGTTGTATGCCATTTTTGTCAAGGAAAACCGTGTTTTTTAATGGAAAAAAACACAAAATATGCAATATTTTCCCCCAATAAAATTTTAAAGTGGAATATTTGAGATTATATAATAATTGGAGTCTTAAAAAGGTCAATAACTCATAACAACATTGATTTTAATTCATTATTTTTTTTGAGCAATGACACTTAAAAAAAAAAAGTCCCACTAAAATTATTGGGGATCCAAAAGGGTACTGCTCAGTAAAGTTTAAAAAAATAAATCCAACATTTTTTTTAAACTTTTACCACAATAGTCTCAAGATCAACTTCAGATCTATACGTCAATTATAAGTTTTATTGTTGTTTATGTTTTTTGTTAGTTCTTTTTAGGCCTTTCTTTAAAAAAAACTTAAGTTTTTTAAATGGCAACCAAAAAATATGCAACATTTTCCCTCCAAAATATCTCAAAGTGGAATATTTAATGTGAAGTAAATGGAGTCTTGAATAGGTCAATAATTCATAATGACATTGATTTTGATTCATTATTATTTTTTAAAGAAAGAAACAGCCTGCATGGCAGCTTTGTGTTATTAGAGTAAATAATGCAACATTTTCTTGTTACATTTCACCTGTTTGCTCTTTTATACCACTTTTTATGTTTTTTGTTTTTTTTTTCATCGTATTTTTAGAATGTGCCGTGGGGCCGTTAAAAAATTACCTGTGGGCCGCAAATGGCCGCAACTTTGGACACCTCTGCTGTAACTACTTGGTATCGGATCGATACCCAAATTTGTGGTATCATCCAAAACTAATGTAAAGCATCCCAAACAGAAGAATGAGTGATTATTACATTTTAACAGAGGTGTAGATAGAACTTGTTAAAAGACAAAGTTTTAGTACCTATTATTGTCACACACACCAGGTGTGGCGAAATTATTCTCTGCATAAGCAGATATTAACAGTAAATGAACAAGTAGATTAATTTTCTACCACTTGTCCCTTAATAATTTTGACAAAATAATAGAATGGAAAATGACATAATATGTTACTGCATACGTCAGCAGCTAAATTAGGAGCCTTTGTTTGCTTACTTACTAAAAGACAAGTTGTCTTGTATGTAGGGATGATGTTTGATAAGAAATTATCGAGTTCGAGCCTATTATCGAATCCTCTTATCGAACCGATTCCTTATTGATTCTCTTATCGAATCCACATAGGTTGTTGTATATGGAAAAAAACACAATATTTGGTTTAACAAAAGCTCACTTTTATTTTATAAGGAAAAAATAAAATAAAATAAATAAATAGATATTGACTGTTACCCCCCTAAAAAAAAATTAAAAAAATAAATATTGACTGTTACCCAAAGTATATTAAGTGGGATTTTTCAGAAAAACAAATATATATAGTAACACAAAAACAACCTGTCTCTGTGATCACTATAGGTGTATAAATAATAATATAGTGGTAAATAAAATCAGTCCCTTGGGCACAAAACTGAAAATAATACAGCTCTCCAAAAAGTGCACTTCTGCTGCTATTGGAACATACTAACTACACACACAGGCAGACAGCTAACAAACAATCCAAGACGTCTAATAAAGTTCCAAAGCAGATTAATCCATTTAGGCTCTTTATCGTTGTTTTTTACTATAGTGGTCTCGATAACGGGTACCGGTTCTCAAAAAAGGATTCCAGTCCGAGGACTCGGTTCTTTTGTTATCGAACAACCGGGAAAACCGGTTTCGAGCATCATCCCTGCTTGTATGTTCACCATTTTATTTAAGGACAAACTTGCAATAAGAAACACGTGTTTAATGTACTCTAAGATTTTTTTGTCAAAATAAAGCCAATAATGCAATTTGTTTGTGGTCCCCTTTATTTAGAAAAGTACAGAAAAGTACGGAAAATTATCAAAACACATTTTAGTACCGGTACCAAAATATTGGTATCGGGACAACACTACTGTCGTGGCGGAGCCGCTGGCCCGCTATTATCGCACTGTGCAACTTGTTTGCCTGTGCAACACATGTAGTATAGTAGCAAAAATGGACATAATGATCAGAAAACCAAATGCTACCACACCAGTCTGGCAATAATTTAGTTCTAACCTTTGGAACAAGATGAGCTTATCAACACAGAGGACCCAGTTTGCCGAATGTGTAAGGGGGAGCTAAGTAGTGCAGCCCAAAACTCTATGAAGAATAAAAGGTGTGGCCCACAAAACAGAGAAAAAAAACAATAGCATCCAAATTTTTGGACTTCCACCGAAACCAAACAAAGAATGTTTTCCCATCAATAAAGAGAAACGATGCTACAGAGCCTTAATGTGGAAGGAACCAATGAGTTAAGAAATGTCTAATGAATAGACTGAATAAAAACAGGATACAGCAGTAAGAGCCGAGGTCACCAAAGGGAGGGAGAGACCCTGTGGAACACGTGGTCTCTCTGTGTCAGACGCATACACCCAAACCATGGCAATATATAATAGAACGGCACTCCATCACGGCCAAACAATAAGGCGAGATTGTAGAACTAGATCCTTACAAGCTCAGTCATGGTGCGTACTATTGTGCATGAAACTTTAAGCAGTCATACTCTGTTGTTGATAATGTTCCACTCTATTTCTGCCGGGACTGGTAACGTGCATTACAGACTACCGTAAATTCCGGAATATAAGCGGCTAATTTTTTTTACTAAACATTGAACCCTGCGGCTTATACAAACCCCGCTTCCAAATGAGTTGGGAAATTGTGTTAGATGTAAATACAAACGGAATACAATGATTTGCAAATCATTTTCAACCCATATTCAGTTGAATATGCTACAAAGACAACATATTTGATGTTCAAAGTGATAAAACATTTTTTTTTTTTGCAAATAATCATTAACTTTACAATTTGATGCCAGCAACACGTGACAAAGAAATTGGGAAAGGTGGCAATAAATACTGATAAAGTTGAGGAATGCTCATCAAACACTTATTTGGAACATCCCACAGGTGAACAGGCAAATTTGGAACAGGTGGGTGCCATGATTGGGTATAAAAGTAGATTCCATGAAATGCTCAGTCATTCACAAACAAGGATGGGGCGAGGGTCACCACTTTGTCAACAAATGCCTGAGCAAATTGTTGAACAGTTTAAGAAAAACCTTTCTCAACCAGCTATTGCAAGGAATTTAGGGATTTCACCATCTACGCTCCGTAATATCAAAGGGTTCAGAGAATCTGGAGAAATCACTGCACGTAAGCAGCTAAGCCCGTGACCTTCCATCCTTCAGGCTGTACTGCATCAACAAGCGACATCAGTGTGTAAAGGATATCACCACATGGGCTCAGGAACACTTCAGAAACCCACCGTCAGTAACTACAGTTGGTCGCTACATCTGTAAGTGCAAGTTAAAACTCTCCTATGCAAGGCGAAAACCGTTTATCAACAACACCCAGAAACGCCGTTGGTTTGGCTGGGCCTGAGCTCATCTAAGATGGACTGATACAAAGTGGAAAAGTGTTCTGTGATTTGACGAGGCCACATTTCAAATTGTTTTTGGAAACTGTGGACGTCGTGTCCTTCGGACCAAAGAGGAAAACAACCATCCGGATTGTTATAGGCGCAAAGTTGAAAAGCCAACGTCTGTGATGGTATGGGGGTGTATTAGTGCCCAAGACATGGGTAACTTACACATCTGTGAAGTCGCCATTAATGCTGAAAGGTACATACAGGTTTTGGAGCAACATATGTTGCCATCCAAGCAACGTTACCATGGACGCCCCTGCTTATTTCAGCAAGACAATGCCAAGCCACGTGTTACATCAACGTGGCTTCATAGTAAAAGAGTGCGGGTACTAGACTGGCCTGCCTGTAGTCCAGACCTGTCTCCCATTGAAAATGTGTGGCGCATTATGAAGCCTAAAATAGCACAACGGAGACCCCCGGACTGTTGAACAACTTAAGCTGTACATCAAGCAAGAATGGGAAAGAATTCCACCTGAGAAGCTTCAAAAATGTGTCTCCTCAGTTCCCAAACGTTTACTGAGTGTTGTTAAAAGGAAAGGCCATGTAACACAGTGGTGAACATGCCCTTTCCCAACTACTTTGGCACGTGTTGCAGCCATGAAATTCTAAGTTAATTATTATTTGCAAAAAAAAAATAAAGTTTATGAGTTTGAACATCAAATATGTTGTCTTTGTAGTGCATTCAACTGAATATGGGTTGAAAATGATTTGCAAATCATTGTATTCCGTGGCGTAGTGGGTAGAGCAACCGTGCAAGAAACCTGAGGGTTGCAGGTTCGCTCCCCGCCGGTTACCATCCAAAAAAAAATTGCTGCCGTTGTGTCCTTGGGCAGGACACTTCACCCTTTGCCCCCGGTGCCGCTCACACCGGTGAAATGAATGATGAATGAATGGTAGGTGGTGGTCGGAGGGGCCGTAAGCGCAAACTGGCAGCCTCGCTTCCGTCAGTCTACCCCAGGGCAGCTGTGGCTACAAATGTAGCTTACCACCACCAGGTGTGAATGAATGATGGGTTCCCACTTCTCTGTGAGCGCTTTGAGTATCTAACAATAGAAAAAGCGCAATATAAATCTAATCCATTATTATTATTATTATTATTATATTTACATCTAACACCATTTCCCAACTCATATGGAAACGGGGTTTGTAGAACGGCGCGGCTAATTGATGGCAAATACACTGAAAAAGGTGCTATGGTGCCATTTTTTGGACGAGTTCGCTCACTGCAGGTGCTGCAGTGTCCTTCTATCTAGTGCTTTCAACCGGAAGTAGAAGTGTCGTTCCATCCTCTAGCCGTTAAGGTTGGGTCTTGGGTGCAGTTGGGTGTTTGAACCGGACAATGACCCCAAACACATGTCAAAAGTGGCAAAGGAATGGCTAAATCAGGCTAGAATTAAGGTTTTATAAACTTAAACACCATTGAGAACATGTGGACAATGCTGAAGAAACAAGTCCATGTCAGAAAACCAACAAAGTTAGCTGAACTGCACCAATTTTGTCAAGAGGAGTGGTCAAAAATTCAACCAGAATCTTGTGGATGGCTACCAAAAGCACCTTATTGCAGTGAAACTTGCCAAGGGACATGTAAGCAAATATTAACATTGCTGTATGTATACTTTTGACCCAACACATTTGGTCACATTTTCAGTAGACCCATAATAAATTCATAAAAGAACCAAACTTCATGAATGTTTTTGGTGACCAACAAGTATGGGCTCCAATCACTCTATCACAAAAAAATAAGAGTTGTAGAAATGATTGGAAACTCAAGACAGCCATGACATTATGTTCTTTACAAGTGTATGTACACTTTTGACCACGACTGTATGTGTATATATATGGGTTATACTTGTATAGCGCTTTACTACCTTTAAGGTAGGTACTCAAAGCACTTTGACACTATTTCCACATTCACCCATTCACACACACATTCACACACTGATGGCGGGAGCTGCCATGCAAGGCGCTAACCAGGACCCCTTGCTCAAGGACACAACGGACGTGACTAGGATGGTAGAAGGTGGGGATTGAACCAGGAACCCTCAGGTTGCTGGCATAGCCACTCTCCCAACCGCGCCACGCCGTCCCGTACGTGCTATCATAATGTAACTTAAGCGAGCATCATTAGCATTAGCTAATATGCTAACATGCTTAAAGGCCTACTGAAATGAATTTTTTTTATTTAAACGGGGATAGCAGATCCATTCTATGTGTCATACTTGATCATTTCGCGATATTGCCATATTTTTGCTGAAAGGATTTAGTAGAGAACATCGACGATAAAGTTTGCAACTTTTGGTCGCTGATAAAAAAAAAACCCTTGCCTGTACCGGAAGTAGCGTGACGTCACAGGTTGAAAGGCTCCTCGCATTTCCCCATTGTTTACACCAGCAGCGAGAGAGATTCGGACCGAGAAAGCGACGATTACCCCATTAATTTGAGCGAGGATGAAAGATTCGTGGATGAGGAAAGTGAGAGTGAAGGACTACATTGCAGTGCAGGACGTATCTTTTTTCGCTCTGACCGTAACTTAGGTACAAGGGCTCATTGGATTCCACACTCTCTCCTTTTTCTATTGTGGATCATGGATTTGTATTTTAAACCACCTCGGATACTATTCCCGGGCGCGGCGCCGCTGCTGCCCACTGCTCCCCGGGGGATGGGTCAAATGCAGAGGACAAATTTCACCACATCTAGTGTGTGTGTGACAATCATTGGTACTTTAATCTTAATATCCTCTTGAAAATGAGAGTCGAGAACGCGAAACGGACATTCACAGTGACTTTTATCTCCACGACAATACATCGGCGAAGCTCTTTAGCTACTGAGCTAACGTGATAGCATCGGGCTCAAATGCAGATAGAAACAAAATAAATAAACCCCTGACTGGAAGGATAGACAGAAAATCAACAATACTATTAAACCATGGACATGTAAATACACGGTTAATAATTTCCAGCTTGGCGAAGTTTAACAATGCTGTTGCTAACAACGCCATTGAAGCTAACTTAGCTACGGGACGGCAGCGGCGGCAGGCGTTGTAGCTTTCGACGACACCCCGGCCGCCATCAGAGTCGGCAAGAAACATATTTCCCCAAAGTTATGTACGTGACATGTACATAGCGACACGCACGTACGGGCAAGCGATCAAAAATTTTTGAAAGCCAAAGCTGTACTCACGGTAGCGCGTCTGCTATCCACCTCAAAGTCCTCCTGGTTGTGTTGCTGTAGTCTGCCGCTAATACACCGATCGCACCTACAGCTTTCTTCTTTGCTGTCTCCATTGTTCATTAAACAAATTGCAAAAGATTCACCAACACAGATGTCCAGAATACTGTGGAATTTTGAGATGAAAACAGAGCTTTTTGTATTGGATCCAATGGTGTCCGAATACTTCCGTTTCAACCATTGACGTCACGCGCATACGTCATCATACATAGACGTTTTCAACCGGAAGTTTAGCGGGAAATTTAAAATTGCACTTTATAAGTTAACCCGACCGTATTGGCATGTGTTGCAATGTTAAGATTTCATCATTGATATATAAACTATCAGACTGCGTGGTCGGTAGTAGTGGCTTTCAGTAGGCCTTTAAAAATGTAACTGTTTCTCCACTCACTATTCCATCAAGTTTCATGAAAAAGCACTTTTTGTTGTTTAACAAACTCACAGACACATAAATGTACTCGTTACCTCATTAACAGAGGCAAACAAATAATTCAATGAGTGTTGGTGTGGAATAAATGCCAAGTGGACGTCATTATACAACTTTACGACCCCAGACTACACACGGCCAACCACAGACCTTTCTAAAAAAACACACCCTAAATTTATATTTGCACACACACACACACACACAACTATAAATGTTACATTACCTTGTTTTACTTAAAATGATGTTATAATATGAGCAAAACAACCCATACAATAACATTTATGCAATTTATTCCGCAAAATCTGAGGCAAAACCTGCATTGTAATTTTTTCACCTTGGGTTGCTTAAAAGCATCTGGGAAACATTAAAGCCTCGTGAATCACATTGCAAGTATGCGTGCAGCATCTTGTGCCCGATGCGTACAGTATCTTTACTGTTTAGTCTGAATGATTGCAGAGACAATGAAAAAAGAAGGTTTCTCGAATGGGCTACTTCAACTTTGTTAACAATAAAGTCAATAGTCGTGCTATTCAAAACATATTCATATGTCAAGTCGGTAGGTAGAAGGGTCACAAATAGTGAGTGTGGTTTGTATTTTGGGGGGGAAAAAAATAAATAGTGAAGAGGAAATGTGGAAATTGAGCAAGATGCGTATGTGGTGTGGGTTGGGGGTGAAGCATAGCTAAAATGCCGACTCAAGTGGTGCAAAACAAGTTTCATTCTGTTGCTTCCTCCACATTTGGAGTTCAACACAGTTGCTATACGGGAAATGAACATCATTCAACGCCTCATCTGATCATCAACAACTGTCAAGTGTCTCATCAATCAAGCTGTGTGTTGCAAGTACAAAGCCCGTTCTGCAGTGATACCACAGCGTTCTAAACCGGACTAGGGAGGTAGTGTGTATGACTACAGTGTTTCCCACACATTCATTTATTTGTGGCAGCCCGCCACGAAAGAATTACGTCCGCCACAAATAGATTTTTTTAATTTTTATTTTATTTTATTTTTTTTTTTGTCCTGTCCAGCTTCTCAGGCAAATCATAGAGTTGATGTAGATGCCCATATAGGCTGTTCAGATTTACTTTACAAAAGAGCAGTGTAGGATACTTCTCTTGTTGCCTTATTTGTATTTGACCACTACTGTTTTCTGTTTATTTGTTACTGACTGTGGCAGGACACCTCTGCCTCTGTTTCACTTTATGTTGCTGGTAAATAATATGGTTGTAGTAGTAGGCTAAAGTTAAATTATTTAGTATGCACTAATTAAAGGGGCAGAGCTTTAAGAGACATTTTAGCTTTTATATTTTATAAGATATATTTTTTGTAAGAACCACAATTAATAAACATATTTCAGTGAATAACTTATTGTTCAAATCTGTATATAAATATGTACATAAAGTGTTGTAATTATATTGTAAAATGGATGGATGGATGGACGTTTAAAACAAAACTGTTATTATTAATTAGTAAGTATACATTTTTTGAGCCTTTTTAGAGAAAATCATATAATTGTAGTAAATTATGCAAATTACTCTATGATGTCATGGTGACCACGCCCATAGCCACGCCCCCATCGCCACAGGTATCTTGGCAGTTTATGGGAAACACTGGACTACCAATGAAGTGTACTCTTCACCATTTTAAACGTGGCTTATAGAGAATGTACAAAAAACGTACGTGACAAGCAGAGTATAGGTCGGCACACCCCACTGACAGAGCTCTTATCAGCAGAATAGTGGCACAGTGGAAAGGGTTCTGCTCCACGTCCGATAGGGCTTTGCTGAGGTAAGAGACCCCTTCTCTTATCTGTCAGGGAGCGAGGTCTTCTCATGAGAACCATGTATGCACTTGGAAAAGAAACATTCACTAGTTTTGCGATCCTCTTTTGTGTTGGTTGGCTTTTGGTATCAGTAATGTGTTTTCACGGCACAGTGCTTCGATTAATGCGTTCATTTCACATGAAAAGGAAATTGTGACATTGATACAAATAAGGCCAACAAGGAGTCAAAAGTCCATAAGACACACTAAAAGACTGAAGAAGATAATTGGTGTGATGACGCCAACATGTGAATGGTGTCTGTAAGACCTAGGTCTGGGCGATAAATCGATTGTGTCGATAAATTTCAGGTTTTTTTGCAGAGTTTTAAAAATACAAAACCAATGTTTTTCTCCTTTCACTCCAGATTTTTTTTCCCCCAAAGAGCTTCCGTAACTTTCAACTTTCCCTTTACTTCCTTAGTGGAGAGTCAAACGCCTAGCAAAACATGGCTAATGCTGGGGATGATGTTTGATAACAAATTATCAAGTTCGAGCCTATTATCGAATCCTATTATCGAATCCTATTATCGAATCCTCTTATCGAACCGATTCCTTATCGATTCTCTTATCGAGTCCAGATAGGTTGTTGTATATGGAAAAAAAACACAATATTTGGTTTAACAAAAGCTCACTTTTATTATATAAGAAAAAAATAAAATCTAATAAATAAATAAATATTGACTGTTACCCCCCTAAAAAAATAAAATAAAATAAATAAATATTGACTGTTGTTACCCAAAGTATATTAAGTGGGATTTTTCAGAAAAACAAATATATACAGTAACACAAAAACAACCTGTCTCTGTGATCACTATAGGTGTATAAATAATATAGTCTTAAATAAAATCAGTCCCTTGGGCACAAAACTGAAAATAATACAGCTCTCCAAAAAGTGCACTTCTGCTGCTACAGGAACATAACTGTTTGTTATGATCCTTTGACATTTTTGCACTTTATTTCTTTATTGAAAGAAAATTCTATGAAGGGAAAAGTTGTTTGCAAATGTGGTTACAATGCTAAAAAATGAAAAGTTAAAGCTAAAAAAAGAAATACACTTTATTGAGTTAACATTATTTCTTTATAGGGGGAAAGATGTGATGTTATGAGCTAGGGCGGGGGTCGGCAACCCGCGGCTCTTTAGCGCCGCCCTAGTGGCTCTCTGGAGATTTTTCAAAAATGTATGAAGAATGGAAAAGGATGAGGGGAAAAAAATCTATTTTTTTGTTTAGTATGGTTTCTGTAGGAGGACAAACATGACACAAACCTCCCTAATTTTTATAAATCACACTGCTTATATTAAACATGCTTCACTGATTCGAGTATTTGGCAAGCGCCGTTTTGTCCTACTAATTTTGGCGGTCCTTGAACTCACCGTATAGTTTATTTACATGTATAACTTTCTCCGACTTTCTAGGACGTGTTTTATGCCACTTCTTTTTCTGTCTCATTTTGTCCACCACACTTTTAACGTTGTGCAACTCACACAAAGGTGAGTTTTGTTGATGTTATTGACTTGTGTGGAGTGCTAATCAGACATATTTGGTCACTGCATGACTGCAAGCTAATCGATGCTAACATGCTATTTAGGCTAGCGATATGTACATATTGCATCATTATGCCTCATTTGTAGCTATATTTGAGATCATTTAGTTTCCTTTAAGTCCTCTTAATTCAATTTATATCTCATGGCACATGTAATATGGCTTTTAATTTTTTGCGGCTCCAGACAGATTTGTTTTTGTATTTTTGGTCCAATATGGCTCTTTCAACATTTTGGGTTGCCGACCCCTGAGCTAGGGAATATGACAACTACACTACCCAGCATGCAACGGGAGTGACGAGCATGCGCGGTAGCCCCGAAAAGTGTTGTCGCATGTCGCCACCCGGCAGCTAAGAATGAGGTTATGAGCACGCTGTGAAAGTAAACGTCAAGAACTCAGCCCAGTGTTTCCCACACATTCATTTATTTGTGGCGGCCCGCCACGAAAGAATTACGTCCGCCACAAATTTAAAAAAAAAAAAAATTTTATTTTTTTTTTTTATTTTTTTTTTGTCCTGTCCAGCTTCTCAGGAAAATCATATAGTTGATGTAGATGCCCATATAGGCTGTTCAGATTTACTTTACAAAAGAGAAGTGTAGGATACTTCTCTTGTTGCTTTATTTGTATTTGACCACTACTGTTTTCTGTTTATTTGTTACTGACTGTGGCAGGACACCTCTGCCTCTGTTTCACTTTATGTTGCTGGTAAATAATATGGTTGTAGTAGTAGGCTAAAGTTAAATTATTTAGTATGCACTAATTAAAGGGGCAGAGCTTTAAGAGACATTTTAGCTTTTATATTTTATAAGATATATTTTTTGTAAGAACCACAATTAATAAATATATTTTAGTGAATAACATTGTTCAAATCTGTATATAAATATGTACATAAAGTGTTGTAATTATATTGTAAAATGGATGGATGGATGGACGTTTAAAACAAAACTGTTATTATTAATTAGTAAGTATACATTTTTTGAGCCTTTTTAGAGAAAATCATATCATTGTAGTAAATTATGTAAATTACTCGATGATGTCATGGTGACCACGCCCATGGCCACGCCCATAGCCACGACCCCACCACCACAGATATATTGGCAGTTTATGGGAAACACTGCAGCCAACACGCCTCGTCTGCATTATTTATAATTAGACAGACAACACATATACAGTGTGATTTTGTTTTGTTTACAAGGAAATAAAAACAAAAGTTAAAAAAGGGAGATATGTTGTATATATATGTATGTGCTGCGGTTGCTTTAAGAACGTTGCGACAGCTGCCGTAAAGGAGGTGCGTTGCTAGCCTGGTTGCTATGTTTCCGGTTGGTCGTAAAAGTGTTCGTCATGTGTTTGTACCCTGCTCAAATATCTCGGTAAAGTTATTCATTGGATTATACCTTTTGTTTTGAACTTTATTACACCTTGGAGCGCTTTTTCCGGTCCATTGTTTTTCCTGCTTTCCCTATCTGCGCCTAATGACTGAGATACATGACGTCATTTCTTGTGATGTCACACGGAGCATTTCTGGTCGAGACGGGATTCTTTCCCAGGGATTTGAATAAAGAACCAACTCTTTTTCTTTACTGTAGTGGTCTCGATAACGGGTACCGGTTCTCAAAAAGGGATTCGAGTCTGAGGACTCGGTTCTTTTCTTATCGAACAACCGGGAAAATCGGTTTTGAGTATCATCCCTAGCTAATGCTAACGCAAACAAGAGCGAGACATTTGTTCCAAAGAATAGTGTCGTCAGTGGCTTAGATTTGCAGCAACAGATGTGACTGTATGCTGCAAAATTTGTTAAAAAAGACAGAGTACCGTATTTTTCGGAGTATAAGTCGCTCTGGAGTATAAGTCGCTCTGGAGTATAAGTCGCACCGGCCGAAAATGCATAATAAAGAAGGAAAAAAACATATATAAGTCGCACTGGAGGATAAGTCGCATTTTTGGGGGAAATGTATTTGATAAAAGCCAACACCAAGAATAGACATTTGAAAGGCAATTTCAAATAAATAAAGAATAGTGAACAACAGGCTGAATAAGTGTACGTTATATGAGGCATAAATAACCAACTGAGAACGTGCCTGGTATGTTAACGTAACATATTATGGTAAGAGTCATTCAAATAACTATAACATATAGAACATGCTATACGTTTACCAAACAATCTGTCACTCCTAATCGCTAAATCCCATGAAATCTTATATGTCTAGTCCAGGGGTGTCCAAACTTTTTCCATTGAGGGCCGCACACGGAAAAATTAAAGCATGTGGGAGCCATTTTGATATTTTTCATTTTCAAACCATAACAAAATATATGCATTTTTTATTTATTTTACCTTTAGGGGTCCCGGGGACCATAAAGGGTCTCAGTCATTAAAATGTTAAAAATAAGTCAGATTATTATTTTTTTTGAATTATTCAACACTTACAGTAAATCTCTATATCAACTTCAAGTTAATATAAAGTAATACAAATAAAAAAAAAATGTTTTATGGCTTTTCTGTCAAAAACAACTTAGTTTTTTTTATAGTAAAACTGAAATATGCAGTATTTAGTAATTAGAGCCCTAAAAGATCAATAATGCAGGACATTATTTATTTTAATTATTTCATATTTTTGAGTAATCACAGTGAAAAGATAAATAAAAAATCACTAAATATATTTGGGATCCAAAAGGTGCCCCACTCATAAAGTGATACATTTTTATTAGGTTTTTCTTTTACTTTCAACAGTTACGAGTTCAACTTCAGATATATCTGTCGATTTTATGCTGGAACTATTATTTTGTTTGTTTTATGCGCTTTTGTCAAATAAAACTTTGATGTTTTTATATGGCTACTACACAATATATGCAATATTTACCACATAAAACATTTTAAAGTGAAATATTTGAAGTAATTGGAGCACTGAAAATAATTCATTATAACATGGATTTTTTTTCATTATTTTTTTTTTTTTTTGAGCAATGGCAAAAAAAGAAAAATGAAGAAAGACAAAAGACAAAAAAAACAGCCTGCATGGCAGCTTTTGTGTCAACATTGCAACTTTTTCTCGTTAGATTTCACCTCATTCCCCTTTTTTTAATGTTCTTTTTCATTTTTACAATAGTATTTCCAGAATGTGTGGCGGGCCGGTAAACAATTAGCTGCGGGCCGCAAATGGCCCACGGGCCGCACTTTGGACACCCCTGGTCTAGTCTCTTACGTGAATGAGCTAAATAATATCATTTGATATTTTACGGTAATGTGTTAATAATTTCACACATAAGTCGCTCCTGAGTATAAGTCGCACCCCCGGCCAAACTATGCAAAAAACTGCGACTTATAGTCCAAAAAATACGGTACAACAAATGTATTCCATCATCCGATATCGAAGAGATAAGCCGAGTGCGGGAAATGCAACTCTTTATGAGGCGAACAAGACCGTAACAAACAACAACAAACTCCCACTAAAAATCAGCTTACTGTGGTGTAGTCATTTGCACAAGGTATCATGTATAATACAGTGTTTCCCATAAACTGCCAAGATACCCGTGGCGGTGGGGGCGTGGCTATGGGCGTGGTCACCATGACATCATCGAGTAATTTGCATAATTTACTACAATATGATTTTCTCTAAAGAGGCTAAAAAAATGTATACTTACTAATTAATAATAACAGTTTTGTTTTAAACGTCCATCCATCCATCCATCCATCCATTTTACAATATAATTACAACACTTTATGTACATATTTATATACAGATTTGAACAAAGTTATTCACTGAAATATATTTATTAATTGTGGTTCTTACAAAAAATATATCTTATAAAATATAAAAGCTAAAATGTCTCAAAGCTCTGCCCCTTTAATTAGTGCATACTAAATAATTTAACTTTAGCCTACTACTACAACCATATTATTTACCAGCAACATAAAGTGAAACACAGGCAGAGGTGTCCTGCCACAGTCAGTAACAAATAAACAGAAAACAGTAGTGGTGGTAGATAGACACAGAGCTTCATCAAACATCTGATCCACTGAACAAAGAGCTCCAAAAATCTTGAACTTTAGACTGCCATCAGTTTTACTCCCTACACTTAACCATGTGTTTCCTACTGCCTGCAGACTTTGCACCCTTTGTTATATACACATGTTGTGTTTCTAATATAAATACATTTAATAAAGTCAAATACAAATAAGGCAACAAGAGAAGTATCCTACACTTCTCTTTTGTAAAGTAAATCTGAACAGCCGATATGGGCATCTACATCAACTATATGATTTGCCTGAGAAGCTGGAGAGGAAAAAAAAAAAAAAAAAATTTTTTTTTATTTTTTTAATTAAAAATTTTTTTTTTTTTAAATGTATTTGTGGCGGACGTAATTCTTTCGTGGCGGGCCGCCACAAATAAATGAATGTGTGGGAAACCCTGAGTCTATCAACACCGAGGAGTCAGTTTGCCGAATGTGCGTGAATACGACAAACCTACACGCCTATTTGAAACACAACCACCCGACAGTTCGCACTCACTTCGCGTTTGGTGAACAAGCCAGGCCAGTAGAAAAAAACTGTGCAAAATAATGTGCGCTCATAGAAAGTGTGATTAAATACATCGCCAAAGACAAGCTGACATTTAATTCTGTTATAAAACTAGCATTTTTAAAAGTGCTGCAAACGTTTGACAGACATCAGCTTTTTTTTTTGCCTATGTCTTGTTAATACATCTGCTTATACTGTTGTAGTTATATTGTTACAATGCACTTTTGTTTAAAAAAGGTACTAATTTGATTGTCCGTTAAGTAATGTACAACTCTACCTCTGCCTACAAGTTCAATATTGACTTGCAACTTTGTTTGTCAATACTTTACGTAGCCATTGTATTTATTGTTTTGGTTGTGTATATTTGGGGTTCCCCCACCCACTGCTTACCCTATTTCAGGGATGTCCAAAGTGCGGCCCGGGGGCCATTTGCGGCCCGCAGCTAATTGTTTACCGGCCCGCCACACATTCTGCAAAAATTGCAAAATTGATAATATTGCAAAAATTTTTAAAAAACATTTTAAAAAAGTGGAATGAGGTGAAATCTAACAAGAAAAAGTTGCAATTTTGACACAAAACTGCCATGCATGCTGTTTTTTTTTCTTTTTTTGCCATTGCTAAAATAAATTAAAAAAAAGACTAAAAATCTATGTTATAATGAATTATTACTTAAAAAATATCACTTTAAAATGTTTTATGTGGAAAAAATATTGCATTTATTGTGTGGTTGCCATAAAAAAACATCAAAGTTTTATTTGACAAAAGAGCATAATACAAACAAAATAATAGTTCAAACATAAAATGGACAGATATATCTGAAGTTGATCTCATAATTTAAGTGTTAAAAGTAAAAAAAAAAACTATTAAAAATGTATCACTTTGTGAGTAGGGGACCTTTTGGATCCCAAATATATTTAGTAGGATTTGATTTAACATTTCACTGTGATTACTCAAAAATATTAAAGAATTAAAATCAATGGTGTCCTGCATTATTGATCTTTTAGGGCTCTATTTACTAAATACTGCATATTTCAGTTTTACTATAAAAAACAAAGTTGTCTTTGACAAAAAAAGGCATAAAACCTTTTTTTTTTTTTTTACTTTATATCAACTAAATAAATAAATAAAAAATAATAATAATTTGACTTATTTTTTACATTTTAATGACTGAGACCCTTTATGGTCCCCGGGACCCCTAAAGGTTAAAAAAAAAAAATTCCATATATTGTGTTAAGGTTTGAAAATGAAAAATATCAAAACGGCCCTCAGTGGAAAAAGTTTGGACACCCCTGCCCTATTTTAATGCTTTTCGTTGTGATTTTTATTCAAGTGCAAATATTGCTAACAGACAAAAGTATATTTTATTGTTATTATTTGTTTGTTTTATTCAACCTGGAGATTGAAAAGTTTACATTCAATTTTAACATACGAGAAATACAGGTTTATTGCATTTGAAAGGATATACACGCATTATTATTATGTATTAACATTACAACAATGGTTAATTTGGTCTCATAAAAATAATGACAATAATATCGTTTATCGGCAATAATTTGTAGGTCAATATGTCGTCGAGCAACATTTGTTATTGTCCCAGGCCCAGCTTCAGCAGCTAAAATTAATCTGTTTGATCGGTTTATTTTTTTTAACATTATTTTCTACAAAGTCCAATTCATATCTGTTCTAAAAAAATGTAAAAAGATTAAAAAATGTATATATATTTTGCTTAGAATAAGAGACAGCATATGCAGTGTCACTTCAAACTACTACCGGTCCTTGTTTTGAATTATCTTTGTCATTTGTATCTTTAAAAAAATATGTGAATCGTATTTTTTTATGAAAAAGAGATTTTATTTTTAGGCCACATCACCTAGGAATTGTAAGACCTCATTTCCAACCACAAAACATTATGTTCTTCTGATTGCTACCAGTTGCTCCACTTGGTAGGATCGGGCTTTTCTACCCTCAAGTAAAAGTGAAGCGCATGAACTCGATTGGGGTATTATTCTACTTTAAACTTCAATAAATAAGGTTTGCCTATGATGTAATGTAATGTAATGGGTAGAAATAATCAGTGTCACAGACTTATTATGTCAACAGCACGACGCTTATCAGCTATTATTTCAGCCAGTGTTGGGAAATCATTTACTTAAGGGGAACTTCATGAGAGCTGATCAGAAAGTGACCAAAATAAAACTTTAAGGCCTACTGAAAGCCACTACTACCGACCACGCAGTCTGATAGTTTATATATCAATGATGAAATCTTAACATTGCAACACATGCCAATACGGCCGGGTTAACTTATAAAGTGCAATTTTAAATTTCCCGCTAAACTTCCAGTTGAAAACGTCTATGTATGATGACGTATGCGCGTGACGTCAATGGTTGAAACGGAAGTATTCGGACACATTGTATCCAATACAAAAAGCTCGGTTTTCATCGCAAAATTCCACAGTATTCTGGACATCTGTGTTGGTGAATCTTTTGCAATTTGTTTAATGAACAATGAAGACAGCAAAGAAGAAAGCTGTAGGTGGGATCGGTGTATTAGCGGCTGGCTGCAGCAACACAACCAGGAGGACTTTGACTTGGATCGCAGACGCGCTATCCGACGCTAGCCGCATCTATGATCGGGTGAAGTCCTTCGTCGCTCCGTCGATCGCTGGAACGCAGGTGATCACGGGTGTTGATGAGCAGATGAGGGCTGGCTGCCGTAGGTGGATAGCTAATGTTTTTAGCATAGCTCTGTGAGGTCCCGTTGCTAAGTTAGCTTCAATGGCGTCGTTAGCAACAGCATTGTTAAGCTTCGCCAGGCTGGAAAGCATTAACTGTGTATTTACAGGTCCATGGTTTAATAGTATTGTTGATTTTCTGTCTATCCTTCCAGTCAGGGGTTTATTTCTTTTGTTTCTATCTGCAGTTAAGCCCGATGCTATCACGTTAGCTCCGTAGCTAAAGTGCTTCGCCGATGTATTGTCGTGGAGATAAAAGTCACTGTGAATGTCCATTTCGCGTTCTCGACTCTCAATTTCAAGAGGATATAGTATCCGAGGTGGTTTAAAATACAAATCCGTGATCCACAATAGAAAAAGGAGAGAGTGTGGAATCCAATGAGCCAGCTTGTACCTTAGTTACGGTCAGAGCGAAAAAAGATGCGTCCTGCACTGCACTCTAGTCCTTCACTCTCACTTTCCTCATCCACAAATCTTTCATCCTGGCTCAAATTAATGGGGTAATCATCGCTTTCTCGGTCCGAATCGCTCTCGCTGCTGGTGTAAACAATGGGGAAATGTGAGGAGCCTTTCAACCTGTGACGTCATGCTACTTCCGATACAGGCAAGGCTTTTTTTTATCAGCGACCAAAAGTTGCGAACTTTAATTGTCGATGTTCTCTACTAAATCCTTTCAGCAAAAATATGGCAATATCGCGAAATGATCAAGTATGACACACAGAATGGATCTGCTATCCCCGTTTAAATTAAAAAATGTCATTTCAGTAGGCCTTTAAAAACGCAAATAAAAATAATATGGCTGTCATGAAGCCAGAACAATATTGCATTTTTCCTCTGCCAAGGAAGTATATTGTGTGTCTATTTATTTTAGCTATTAAAAAAAGAAAATTCAACTTGGTTAAAATATTTTAGTGTGGGTTTAAGTCATTTCTGAGCACATTCAACAATACCGCGATATAACTATTTGTGTTGGTTGTGTATATTCAAGGTTCCCCACCCCCTCTTTAACCGGGACAAAACCTATTTTATTGCTTTTGTTTGTGATCTTTATTCAAGTACAACATTTTGCTAACAGACTACAGTAAATGTTATTCTTTTTCTTATTTAACTTGGATATTTAAAAAGTTTACATTCCAATTACAATGTCAAAATCTATGGCAGGGGTGTCCAAAGTGCAGCCCAGGGGCCATTTGCGGCCCGCGGCTAATAGTTTACCGGCCCACCACACGTTCTGGAAATGCTATTGCAAAAATTTAAAAAAATATTTTTAAAAAAGTGTAATGAGGTGAAATCTGACTAGAAAAAGTGGCAATGTTGACACAAAGCTGCCATGCAGGCTGTTGTTTTTCTTTATTTTTCTTTTTTTGCCATTTCTCAAAAAAAAAGAAAAAAATAACTCAATGTTATAATGAATTATTGACCTATTCAAGGCTCCAATTATTTCAAATATTTAACTTTGAAATGTTTTATGTGGAAAATATTGTGTGGTTGCCATACAAAAACATCAATGTTTTCTTTGCCAAAAGAGCATAAAACAAACACAATAATAGTTCAAACGTAAAATCGACCGATATATCTGAAGTTCATCTCGTAACTTAAGTGTTGAAAGTAAAAGAAAAACCTAATAAAAATGTATCACTTTATGAGTGGGGCACCTTTTGGGTCCCAAATATATTTATTGGGATATTTTTTGTCTTTTCACTGTGATTACTCAAAAATAATAATGAATGGTGTCCTGCGTTATTGATCTTTTTAAGGCTCTAATTACTTCACATCAAACATTGCTTTTTGAATGTTTTGGGCAGTGGGGGAAATACTGCATATTTCAGTTTTATTTTTATTTTTTAAATTGTCTTTGACAGAAAAGGCATAAAACCTTTTTGTTTTTTTTTAACTTTATTTCAACCTGAAGTTGATATATTGTAGAGATTTACTGTAAGAGTTAAATATATATATATATATATATATATATATATATATATATATATATATATATATACACAGTGTTTCCCATAAACTGCCAAGATACCTGTGGCGGTGAGGGCGTGGCTATGGGCGTAGTTATGGGCGTGGTCACCATGACATCATCGAGTAATTTGCATAATTTACTACAATGATTTGATTTTCTCTAACAAGACTCAAAAAATGTATACTTACTAATTAATAATAAGTTTTGTTTTAAACGTCCATCCATCCATCCATTTTACAATATAATTACAACACTTTATGTACATATTTATATACAGATTTGAACAATAAGTTATTCACTGAAATATATTTATTAATTGTGGTTCTTACAAAAAAATATATCTTATAAAATATAAAAGCTAAAATGTCTCTTAAAGCTCTGCCCCTTTAATTAGTGCATACTAAATAATTTAACTTTAGCCTACTACTACAACCATATTATTTACCAGCAACATAAAGTGAAACAGAGGCAGAGGTGTCCTGCCACAGTCAGTAACAAATAAACAGAAAACAGTAGTCGTGGTAGATAGACACAGAGCTTCATCAAACATCTGATCCACTGAACAAAGAGCTCCAAAAATCTTGAACTTTAGACTGCCATCAGTTTTACTCCCTACACTTAACCATGTGTTTCCTACTGCCTGCAGACTTTGCACCCCTTGTTATATACACATGTTGTGTTTCTAATATAAATACATTTAATAAAGTCAATTACAAATAAGGCAACAAGAGAAATATCCTACACTTCTCTTTTGTAGAGTAAATCTGAACAGCCGATATGGGCATCTACATCAACTATATGATTTGCCTGAGAAGCTGGAGAGGACAAAAAAATAATAATAATAAATTTAAAAAAAAAAAAATTAATTATTTTTTTAAATTTTATTTATTTTTTTAATTTGTGGCAGACGTAATTCTTTCGTGGCGGGCCGCCACAAATAAATGAATGTGTGGGAAACACTGTATATATAATAATTTGACTTGGTTTTTTTACATTTTAATGACTTAGACCCTTTATGGTCCCCGGGAGCCCTAAAGGTAAAAAAAAACCTAAATCCATATATTTTGTTATGGTTTGAAAAGGAAAAATATCAAAATGGCCCCCGCATGCTTTAATTTTTCCGTGTGCGGCCCTCAGTGGAAAAAGTTTGGACACCCCTGATCTATGAGAAATACAAGTTTTTTGCATTATTATGTATTATCATTTCATCAGTGGGTAGTTTGGTTTCTAAATAATGTTGACAATAATATTGTTTATCGGCAATCATTTGCAGGTCAATATATCGTCAAGCAAAATTGGTTATCGGCCCAGGCCTACCTAGCTCCTTGGATAAATGTCCTCTTTCTTTGCTTCTAGTACATGGTCAAATATTCAAATTAGACAATGATGTCAACACACTGCAACCAGTGCCACAGATACCTTGCAGTCCTGTGGGGGAAAACTGCACTGTAAGCCATCCATTTTCAGCTGTGCAGAAATGACTATAAAATGTTGAAGTCTTCTAACAAATACGCGGAGCAGCCCACTTCAAGTGTCACGATGACAAGGTTCGTTTAGTACTGCATGTGGAGGAAGTGAGGGTTGTCTTCCTTACATGCGCTACATCATTTCTCTGAGCACAAATGAGAAACGTCTCGCATGTTTCCTTCCTCTTATCACATCCTCCTGCATGCCTTGCTGACACTACAGGAAGTCTCTGCTTCATTGACAAGCTATAACAGATTTTGGCGCATCGACGTTATAATAGAAGCCTCTGTTAACCGTTACTAACCACACAATTTGCATAGTCATGGTTTTAGCGGTGTTTCTGCCACATTGGGGTGACACTATAATTCACCACAGCCCGTAATTTGCAAAGTACAATACTTTAGGAGCAGTAACAATGTATTACCTGTCCTCATCCCCGTCGATGGGTAAATGGATTCCAAACAGGCTGTTGACAGTTGGAGCGGCGAGCTGCAGGCTCTCAGGCATGAGGGGCTTCATCAGATCCTTCCCGGATGACATTGGCTTGACAACACCGTCGGACCTCCTCGCGCCGCCGCCCTCCGCCTGTCCAAATCCAGCTGCAAGGAGGCCCGGTGCCCCCAATGCTCCCGTCGTCTTGCTGTGAGCGGTCTGACCTGGAGGCAAACTGGATGTCGTCACCTTTGGCATGGCTGCACTGGAGGCACTGGGCACAGCGGTAGGCACAGTGGGGGGCACATTTTGCACACCGGAGGACGCAGGGTGGAGGCTAAGGGGTTTGGGTTGCCCCGTGGCAGCGTACTGACTGACAGACTGCTGCTGCAAAGTCGATGCTCCAACAAGTACAGTTCCCATTCCAGCGGTCTGGCCTGGAGCCGTCGGTCCAGAAAGTATGGATCCACCCACAGCAACGTCCCCGAGCTGGTGTATCGAAACTCCCCCGGAGGCTGCGGGCGCGGCAGGAGAGGTCGCCTGTCCCGCCGTCTGCGGCCCTGACGATACCGACAGTGATTGACCAGCGGAAAGCCCAGGCTGTTGTTGATAGTACTCGGTCGGGTTCTGGGCGGTCAGGTGGTGCCCCATGGAAAGCTGCTGGAGAGGGTAAGCTTGCGTCTGGGCCGACTGGGGCAGGATGGGGGACTTCTGCATGTGGATGGCAGACTGAGGCAACCCATTCTGAGGAGCGGCGGGCTGCACACTCACCATCACAGACTGAGTCTGAAGCTGCACGGGGACCGGCGAGAGAGCAATCTGTGGCCCCGACCCGCTCCCGGCATGCTGCCGGGTGATGAAGTTTTGCTGCCCGGACGAGTCCATGCGAGATGATGACAGAGCAACATCCGCCGAGGAGCCCGAGGCTTGGGCCGAGTGGGTCGCCGAGGCAACCGCAGAGCCACCGGTATGCCCCAGCCCACTGTCTCTGTCTGCAGCGCTCTCCAGTGTTGCACTGACATGTCTGCTGCCGTCCACAGTCCGGTTACCTTCGGACTCTTTCTCGTAAAACTCCGTGCACATCCACCGACCCCTTCGAAAGGGTTCCCCGGTACCGTGGTCAAGTTTGATGACCCGGAAGCGAGACGTGCAACTCGCGGAAGGAGGCGGGGGACCTGGACTGGGCACTGTAGCAGGCTGGGGTACGTTGACTGACACCACGGCGGGCCCGGGACTGGAGGTCGGCGGGGCAGCCTGTTGCTGAGTTGCCCCCGGCTGAGCGACGAGGGGTGTGACGGCCGCGCCAGTCCCCGCTGCTGCTGGCGGCTGCTGCTGCTGACCGCCTTGAACCGGGCCGGTCCGAAACTCCCCCAAGGGGTTGACTGACAGCACGGCGAAGTGAGGTATGTGCGACGGTGCTGCCTCCGGCTCCCCGGCATTGTTCGGGGCTTCTTCGGACGCCGGCTCGTACATTTCCGACGCCACGTCCTCCGCGCGGGACTCGTCCGGGTCCTCCAGGCTCTCCGTGTCGTCCGCGGCTCCGATGGCAGCCACCTGGGCCTGAGTCACGCTGGTGATCTGAAAGCAGCTCTTCTTCTTGGCCGGCATTTTCGACATGTTGCCAGACGCGCGCTCCACCCCCCCGAGTCTTGCTTATTATCCTCCGCCGGGAAAATAAACGTTAGCGCGCACTAAAACAGCACACTTGCGTGTATTGCAGTCCGCCGTCGTTAACTGTAGACGAGGTGGATCTGCGCCATCCCCTTTGCAGTCGCTCGGGTCTCCGGGTGCGATTTGACGACACGCCGCTGGTAAATGCGACTCCGGAGTGACACAAACGGCGACCCGGAGTTCTCTCCAAAGTCCGGAGCGGGCCTGCTAGTCTCCCGCCTGTGCGGTTGTGTAACCGCCGTTGTCGCGGAGTACGTTGCGCCGCTACCGGAGCTACTTCGGGGCCGGCCGGCAGTCCTCCGCTAGCAAGTCAAGCCAACTGGCTGCTGCTGCCGCCGCACACTCCCCCTACGTCGGAACAAGTATGCGGGACATCTCCTTGAAAGCACTCCCGGGTGTCCACCAGCTTTTATCGACGCCCAGCATGAAACGAAACCCCCCCGCTGAAGGGAAAGAAAGAAGCCGCTCCCGAGTGTCAGCGGTTGCGGGGAAAAGGAGAGCGAAAGAGCGGCCACAGTTACCTCCCCGCCTCGGTCACTCTTGACAAGATGGCTATGTTGTATGACGCCGCGTTGCATGCCGGGTAGACTTGTGGCAGTGCGCAAGGATGTTGACGCACGACGTGCCCGGTGCTGCCTTCACGTTCACTCGGGAAAGACAGTGACGATGACGTCAAATGAAACTTTCGTTTTTAAAATGTAACCTAAAGCGATGGTTCTTAACCTTGTTGGAGGTGCCGAACCCCACCAGTTTCATATGCGCATTCACCGAACCCTTCTTTAGTGAACAATGAAATGTTTTGGGGGTTTTTTTCAACTTCAAGACAAAGTTATATGTTTTTGGTAACACTTTAGTATGGGGAACATATTCTAAGTAACAAAGACTTAATTTGGAGTTTTTTGGACACTCGGAGAACATATTCTAAGTAACAAAGACTTAATTTAGAGTTATTTGGACACTAAGGGAACATATTCTAATAGTAACAAAGACTTAATTTAGAGTTATTTGGACACTAAGGGAACATATTCTAATAGTAACAAAGACTTAATTTAGAGTTATTTGGACACTAAGGGAACATATTCTAAGTAACAAAGACTTAATTTAGAGTTATTTGGACACTAGGGGAACATATTCTAAGTAACAAAGAGTTTTTTGGACACTGGGGGAACATATTCTAAGTAACAAAGACTTAATTTACAGTTTTTTGGACACTAGGGGAACATATTCTAAGTAACAAAGACTTAATTTAGAGTTTTTTGGACACTACGGGAACATATTCTAAGTAAAAAAGACTTAATTTAGAGTTTTTTGGATACTAGGGGAACATATTCTAAGTAACAAAGACTTAATTTAGAGTTATTTGGACACTAGGGGAACATCTTCTAAGTAACAAAGACTTAATTTAGAGTTATTTGGACACTAGGGGAACATACTCCAAGTAACAAAGACTTAATTTAGAGTTATTTGGACACTAGGGGAACATATTCTAAGTAACCAAGACTTCATTTAGAGTTTTTTGGACACTAGGGGAACATATTCTAAGTAACAAAGACTTAATTTAGAGTTATTTGGTTAGGGTTAGGGTTAGGGTTAGGGTTAGAGGAGTGGTTCTTAACCTGGGTTCGATCGAATTCTAGGGGTTCAGTGAGTCGGGCTCAGGGGTTCGGCGGAGGTCAAGACACACCCGACTCATCGTGTAAATACAAACTTCTCCCTATCGGCGTATTACAGATACGGCAACAGCAGACTGATTTGCAGGTGTGTAATTTGTTGTGAGTTTATGCACTGTGTTGGTTTTGTTCTTTGAACAAGGTGATGTTCATGCACGGTTCATTTCGTGAACCAGTAAAAAAATATGGTAACACTTTAGTATGGGGAACATATTCACCATTAATTAGTTGCTTATTAACATGTAAATTAGTTACATATTGGCTCTTAACTAGTCATTATTAAGTATTTATTAATGCCTTATTCAGCATGGCCTTATTATAACCCTAACCCTCTAACCCTGGCCCTTTTTTTGATTGATTGATTGAAACTTTCATTAGTAGATTGCACAGTACATTACATATTCCGTACAATTGACCACTAAATGGTAACACCGAATAAGTTTTTCAACTTATTTAAATCGGGGTCCCTAACCAAATAACTCTAAATTAAGTCTTTGTTACTTAGAATATGTTCCCCATACTAAAGTGTTACCAAAAACATATAACTTTGTCTTGAATTTGAAAAAAAACTACATTTTATTTTTCACTAAAGAAGGTTCGGTGAATGCGCATATGAAACTGGTGGTTCGGTACCTCCAACAAGGTTAAGAACCACTGGTCTATTTGTATTCGTGTATGATGCTCTTTTCATAGTGCAACTTAGTATAATACATATAAATGATTATTTAGAGGGATTATTCATATTTCTGCCCCGAGTGGGTCGGTCTGCAGGACTAAAAAAGAAACTTAATGTACCACTGCCCCTAGTGGATAAGACTTAGACTTAGACTTAGATCAGGGGTGTCAAACTTATTTTAGATGGGGGGCCACATGGAGAAAAATCTACTCCCAAGAGGGCCGGACTGGTAAAATGACGGCATGATAACTGAAAAATAAAGACAACTTCAGATTGTTTTCTTTGTTTAAAAATAGAACAAACACATTCTGAAATTGTACAAATGCTAATGTTGTTGTTTTTTACACTTACATGTTGTAGTTAATAGTATTCTATCTTTATTTGTCGTTATTTGTATTTTCTGAATAAATTATGTGATAATGTTCATCAGTCAAGTCATTGGTAGACATTTTCAACCTATCAAGATAAAAAAATTATATCAAATTACAGGATGTTATCTATGTAGTTTGCTCATTTTCCTCGACTGATGTACTAACATCATGTGGTGTATTTTGTACATATGTAGCATCATCTACAAAGATACAAATAATTGCTATTGCGACATCCAGTGGACACATTTGGAACAGCGGTTTCTTTCATTCAAAAATTTCAGGTTAATTTTTATACTTAGCAAACTCACCCCGCGGGCCGGATAAAACCTGTTCCTGATCCGGCCCTGACTTAGACAAACTTTATTGATCCACAAGGGAAATTGTTCCACAAAGTATCTCAGTTTCAAAGGATGGAAAGGGTAAGGATGGAAAGGATAATGCAGGTATTAAGTAGACTAAAAATGTACCATAGTAGCAATATAAAATATAACATATATGTAATATTTACATATTTTACATACAGTATATTATATACTGATATAGTATGTTATATTATAT
Source organism: Entelurus aequoreus (assembly GCF_033978785.1). Taxonomy (NCBI): domain Eukaryota; kingdom Metazoa; phylum Chordata; class Actinopteri; order Syngnathiformes; family Syngnathidae; genus Entelurus; species Entelurus aequoreus. The sequence continues at coordinate 30,045,782 of NC_084744.1, read as the reverse complement.
ATTTATATAATATTTACAATATTGTGGAGCGGGGTCGTGTAGGGACCGGCCTCGAAGCAGCGGCAGGTGAGTAGATTGCCCAGCTGGGGCTTGTTATCTAATCACCTGTCGCCTTTATTAGCGTCAGCCGGGCAGAGACACATTGTTGGAGTTGGAGACAGAAAAAACTCACACGGGAAACCTCCACAAATACAAACCCCGTTTCCATATGAGTTGGGAAATTGTGTTAGATGTAAATATAAACGGAATACAATGATTTGCAAATCATTTTCAACCCATATTCAGTTGAATATTCTACAAAGACAACATATTTGATGTTCAAACTGATAAACATTTTTTTTGTGCAAATAATCATTATCTTTAGAATTTGACAAAGACGTTGGGAAAGGTGGCACTAAATACTGATACAGTTGAGGAATGCTCATCAAACATTTATTTGGAACATATCACAGGTGTGCAGGCTAATTGGGAACAGGTGGGTGCCATGATTG
>NC_084744.1:29942791-30040291 GCF_033978785.1 Entelurus aequoreus | reverse complement strand
ACAGCTTTCTTCTTTGCAGTCTCCATTGTTCATTAAACAAATTGCAAAAGATTCACCAACACAGATGTCCAGAATACTGTGGAATTTTGAGATGAAAACAGAGCTGTTTGTATTGGATACAGTGTGTCAGAATACTTCCGTTTCAACCATTGACGTCACGCGCAAACGTAATCATATCTAGACGTTTTCAACCGGAAGTTTGCCGGGAAATTTAAAATTGCACTTTATAAGTTAACCCGGCCGTATTGGCATGTGTTGCAATGTTAAGATTTCATCATTGATATATAAACTATCAGACTGTGTGGTCGGTAGTAGTGGCTTTCAGTAGGCCTTTAAGAAACTTCTCCATGACTTTAGCTCTAGACTTCTCCACATCCCACCTCCCAGGATTGTAAATAACCAAATGTAAGTAATCAAATGTATTTCTAATGTATATACTTGTTTTTATGCTATCTGAACTCACTTTGTCCACTACTTGCTGTACATATCCTACCAAGTCAGACCTACACTCTTTCAATGTCCATTTCTCTGATGATGCAATTGTTGATGACTGAAGTGCTGATATCAACCAAACCCTCCTCATCCCACCCCCCGGATTGTAAATAATGTAAATAATTCAATGTATATACTCTGATGATTAACTTGTGTGATGACTGTTATGATGATAGTATATATTTGTACCATGAATTGATTTACGTGGACCCAGACTGTTGTGTATTAGAGAAGGGAAGGAGGCGACAACCAGGGCAGGACTGCGGTTTACAAGGTTTATTTGAAACCTTTGATGAATATGTGGCGTGTGTATGCTACTCAAAGTGAGTGAGTGTTGACTATGTGTAAAATTAATAATGTAAATGTTACCAAGGGTTGTTATCTGTAAATGTTGGTTGTATCTTTCGTGGTTATCCAAGGGGGCAAGGCGAAGAGGCAGTTCGTGGACAGGCAAGTGGTCGTGGGCAAGAGCAGGGCAGTGTGTTCTGGGTCCGAGCAGGGAGGTCGTGGATCGAGGAGGGCAGTCAGGAAACCGGATGGGTGTCGAGTGACAAGGCAAGATCACGGAGGACAGGGGAGTCACTGTGGAAATACAAAAGGGCATGAACCAGGGGGAAACACAGAGAGAGAGCAAAACAAGGACGAGGAAATCACTGGGAAAGGAATGCCAGACGTGATGCTTACTGGAAGGTTAGCGACGTTCTGGCAAAGGTTCCTCGGGTCCGCTGGTCTTTATGCCGCTCCCCCTCGTCAAGTCCAGGTGCGCAGATGAGTGATTGTTTGCAGGCTTGTTGCTGTGTGGGCGTGTTGTGCTCAGCGCGAGCAGAGGCGTGTCTGAGCGTGCTGCCAGCAGAGGGGTTAACAGAGGTACCTGCAACTCCAGCTGCAGAGGAAACGTGGGTTCGACTCCGGGTCATGACACCGACTTAAACAAGTTGAAGAACTTATTCGGGTGTTACCATTTAGTGGTCAATTGTACGGAATATGTACTGTACTGTGCAATCTACTAATAAAAGTTTCAATCAATTATTCTGTTTGTCTGAGATTGTCATTACTGCCACAAGTGGTATGAAAGTGTATTACAACAGAGTACCGCTGCAACCCATACGGACCAGTACTGTGAAAAAGATAATTTTTTGGGCGACTCTCTATTAGTTTAGAAACACTGATTTAGACAAGATATCAATGATTTAGTTACTTTACGCTGTGATCCTGATTATGATATACATTATCTCAAAAAACTAAAATATTGATATTTTGATTTGAGAATCGATATTAAAGCATAAAGAACTGATATCCGCGCCATCGATTTTTCAGTATTGATCTGCACATCACTATCACCCATCCTCTTAAGGAGCAGTGGCCATGCAGCCACAAGACACCATCTTTTACACTTTTTGCAAATAATCATTAACTTAGCATTTAATGACAGCAATGCATTGCAAAAAAGGCACAGTTTTTACCACTGTGTTACATGGCCTTTCCTTTTAAAAATACAATAAATGTTTGCGAACTGAGGAGATCAATTTTTGAAGCTTTTCAGGTGGAATTATTTCCCATTCTTGCTTGATGTACAGCTTAAGTCAGGGGTGTCAAACTCCTTTTAGATCGGGGGCAACATGGAGAAAAATCTACTCCTAAGTGGGCCGGACTGGTAAAATCACGGCACGATAACTTCAAAAGAAAGACAACTTCAGATTGTTTTCTGTGTTTAAAAATAGAACAAGCACATTCTGAAATTGTAGAAATCATAATGTTGTTGTTTTTTTATTTTGCGGTTAATAGTATTCTACATTTAATTGTCGTTATTTATATTTTCTGAATAATTTGCATGATAATGTTCATCAAGGGCAGCACGGTGGCAGAGGGGTTAGTGCGTCTGCCTCACAATACGAAGGTCCTGAGTAGTCGTGAGTTCAATCCCGGCCTCAGGATCTTTCTGTGTGGAGTTTGCATGTCCTCCCCGTGACTGCGTGGGTTCCCTCCGGGTACTCCGGCTTCCTCCCACCTCCAAAGACATGCACCTGGGGATAGGTTGATTGGCAACACTAAATTGACCCTAATGTGTAAATGTGAGTGTGAATGTTGTCTGTCTATCTGTGTTGGCCCTGCGATGAGGTGGCGACTTGTCCAGGGTGTACCCCGCCTTCCGCCCGATTGTAGCTGAGATAGGCTCCAGTGCCCCCCGCGACCCCAAAGGGAATAAGCGGTAGAAAATGGATGGATGGATGTTCATCAATCAACTCATTGGTGTTAATTTTCATTCTATCAAGATAAAAACTTTTTTTTATCAAAATCAAATTATGTGTTATTTATGTTGTTTGATCATTTTCCTGGACTGATGTACTAACATCATGTGGTTTATTTTGTACATATGTACCATCATCCACAAAGATACAAATAAATGCTATTGTGACATCTAGTGGACACATTTAGAACAGCTGTGTCTTTCATTCAAAAATTTCAGGTTAAAAATGGATTACTCGCTGGAATATAAAGACAATATAACATACATCCATAAATGTGGATGCATATGAAAAAGTGCAATATATTTATCTGTACAGTAATCTATTTATTTATATCTGCACCTTATTGCTCTTTTTTTCTGCACTACAACGAGCTAATGCAACGAAATGTTGTTCTTATCTGTACTGTAAAGTTCAAATTTGTATGACAATAAAAAGGATGTCTAAGTCTAGGTCTAAGTCTAAGTTGTTCAACAGTCCGGGGTTTCAGTTGTGGTATTTTAGGCTTCATATTGTGCCACACATTTTCAATGGGAGACAGGTGTGGACTACAGGCAGGCCAGTCTAGTACCCGCACTCATTTACTACGAAGCCACGCTGTTGTAACACGTGGCTTGGCATTGTCTTACTGAAATAAGCAGGGGCGTCCATGGTAACGTTGCTTGGATGGCAACATATGTTGCTCCAAAACCTGTATGTACCTTTCAGCATTAATGGCTTCACAGATGTGTAAGTTACCCATGTCTTGGGCACTAATACACCCCCATACCATCACACATGCTGGCTTTTCAACTTTGCGCCGAGAATAGTCCAGATGGTTCTTTTCCTCTTTGGTCCGGAGGACACGACGTCCACAGTTTACAAAAACAATTTGAAATGTGGACTCGTCAGACCACAGAACACTTTTCAACTTTGCATCAGTCCATCTTAGATGAGCTCGGGCCCAGCTCGGACTTGGAGGTGCTGATTCTCATCCCAGTCGCTTCACACTCGGCTGCGAACCGATCCAGTGAGAGCTGAAGATCCTGGCCAGATGAAGCCATCAGGACCACATCATCTGCAAAAAGCAGAGACCTAATCCTGCAGCCACCAAACCGGATCCCCTCAACGCCCTGACTGCGCCTAGAAATTCTGTCCATAAAAGTTATGAACAGAATGGGTGACAAAGGGCAGCCTTGGTGGAGTCCAACCCTCACTGGAAACGTGTCCAACTTACTGCCGGCAATGCGGACCAAGCTCTGACACTGATCATACAGGGAGCGGACCGCCACAATCAGACAGTCCGATACCCCATACTCTCTGAGCACTCCCCACAGGACTTCCAGAGGGACACGGTCGAATGCCTTCTCCAAGTCCACAAAGCACATGTAGACTGGTTGGGCAAACTCCCATGCACCCTCAAGGACCCTGCCGAGAGTATAGAGCTGGTCCACAGTTCCATGACCAGGACGAAAACCACACTGTTCCTCCTGAATCCGAGGTTCGACTATCCGGCGTAGCCTCCTCTCCAGCACACCTGAATAGACCTTACCGGGAAGGCTGAGGAGTGTGATCCCACGATAGTTGGAACACACCCTCCGGTTCCCCTTCTTAAAGAGAGGAACCACCACCCCGGTCTGCCAATCCAGAGGTACCGCCCCCGATGTCCACGCGATGCTGCAGAACAACTGTATTGTTGATAATAGAGGTACTTATTATTATTATTATTATCAATCGTGCTATTTCTATTGATATTTGTAATGCTCCATTTGTAGTGTAATAATGCTCATTGTCATTTCTGTATTATTATTTATTTCACTAACTGCTTCTTTGTTATCACTTTTACTATCATATTTGTACATATCCTATTTGCTGATGTTGTTCTGTTGTTGTTGTTGTTATTGTTGTGTTTGCTGTTGTTGTTGTCTCACTGTCTTATCCCCGCAATTTCCCCCTCTGTCTTCCTTTTTTTCTCTTTCTACCCCCTCCTGCTCCACTATGTAGGATGAGAAGCAACATGAAGGTGTTCTGTTTCTTTCATGTATTGTAATCAACAGAAAGATATTGTCTTGACCCAAGAACTACAAAAAGCGAAGAGGAAGCAGGACCAGACTCCCCTCCAGGCACCGCTTCTTTGAACTGTTTTATGACCTTTTCTGTGAACTGTTTACGACCTTTTCTTTTGAACTGTTCTGTAACCAAAGGCGATGGCTGTTTACGACCCATGTCCCTTAGAAACAGCTGTTGCCATGTAATCAGGGGAAGTCCAAATAAAAGAGGTGGCGTACAATCTTTTGCCAGAGCGTGCTGAGACACTGTCCAGGGGTACAGTGTCCAGGCGTCTCTCCTCACTGAGCCAAATTGAATTCTGTCTCTGTTTGATTTTTTTGCTTCTTGTCTCATTTAATAGATGTCATCAGTGTTTGAACCTGACAACCTCTGCCTTGTTTTTATTGAATACTTAGACCTGCTGCGCTACTGTATTATAATGTGGGTTATTATGGTGGTACTTGGACAGTCAAGTGTTTTCTGAGGTGGTAATTGGTAAAAAAACAAAAACAAATAAAAAATTGACAACCGTGGTATAGACCAGACCTCGGCAAAATACGGCCCATTAAAGATTTTCAATCCGGCCCGCCGGATGTTCCACATAATTTTTTTAGATCTTTAAAATCAAAACTGTCGCCGCAATTATGACGTGCAATTCTGTTTTTAAATTAACGTAAGTCTTGAACTATAGAGAGTATTTCAACGGTTGGAATCTGCGCTTTTGAGTGTTATACAAGTTATTACGGTAATCTACATCACAGCAGCTCAGACAGGAACAAAGCAGAGTGGGCGGGGCTTGTTTGCAGAGCAGCCAGCCCGAAACGCCTGTGCCAGGAACAGATACGGAAGCACATTTTTACAACACATTTCTGCGTAAAAGTGATAATATATCACATGGTAGGTGTTTATTACCCTTTGCATTCATATTTTGCTGTTTGATGCATTTTAGAAGTAAAAGCGATGTTCATATGTTGTTTATATCCAGTGTTTTATTCTTCATAGGTATTATAGTAAATCCCATTGTCTTCATTTTAATGTACATTTTGGGTGTCCCATTCAGTAAAAAAACTGTAAAATTCCATTCCGTTTTTTTGAGGTGGTCTGTCATAAGTTTTTTAGAATTCCAATGGACATTGTGACTTTTGGTATTAGTGTTCCTGAAAAAAAGGGACCCAAACACACACACTGTACAGCAGACTTTTACAGCTAAATGTGTATATATAATGTATACATACATTTACATTGGCCCCCCCAGACACATTTTTTCTCTCAATGTGGCCCCCGAGTCAAAATATAGTATGGACAAGACGCACCGCTTGGCAACCCTCTTCCTCTCACACGAGATCCAGCTAGGAATGGCGCCTTAAGAATCCCGTCCCTACTTGAGCATAAAAGTATGTGTTTTTAAGGACAAATGTGTGTTTTTAAGGACAAAAGTATGTGCATTTAAGGACAAAAATATGTGTTTTTAAGGCATACTTGCCAACCTTGAGACCTCCGATATCGGGAGGTGTGTGTGTGTGTGTGTGTGTGGGGGGGGCGTGTTCGGAGGGGCGTGGTTGGGGTGTGGCTAAGGGCGTGGTAAAGAAGAGAGTATATTTACAGCTAGAATTCACCAAATCAAGTATGTCATATATATATATATATATATATATATATATATATATATATATATATATATATATATATATATATATATATATATATATATATATATATATATATATATATATATATATATATATATATATATATATATATATGAAATACTTGACTTAAAAAAAAAATTTTTTAAATTTATTTATTTATTTATTTTTTACATAATTAAATACAATCATGTGTGCTTACGGACTGTATCCCTGCAGATTGTATTGATCTATATTGATATATAATGTATATATTGTGTTTTTTATGTTGATTTCATAAAAAAAATAAAAAAATAAATAAAATAAAATAAAATTTACATTTCTTGTGCGGCCCGGTACCAATCGGTCCGCGGACCGGTACCGGGCCACGGCCCGGTGGTTGGGGACCACTGCCGTAAGGGACAAGCGGATGGATGGATGGTATAGACCAAGGGTCCCCAAACTTTTTGACTCGGGGCCCACATTGGGTTAAAACATATATATATATATATATATATATATATATATATATATATATATATATATATATATATATATATATATATATATACATATATACAGTTGCGATCAAAATAACTAAATCTGTTGGGTCAAAAGTATACATACAGCAATGTTATATTTGGTTACATGTCCCTTGGCAAGTTTCACTGCAATAAGGCGCTTTTGGTAGCCATCCACGAGTTCTGGTTGAATTTTTGACCACTCCTCTTGACAAAATTGGTGCAGTTCAGCTAAATTTCTTGGTTTTCTGACATGGACTTGTTTCTTCAGCATTGTCCACACGTTTAAGTTAGGGCTTTGGGAAGGTCATTCTTAAACCTTAATTCTAGTCTGATTTAGCCATTCCTTTACCACCTTTGACGTGTGTTTGGGGTCATTGTCCTGTTGGAACACCCAACTGCGCCCAAGGCCCAACCTCCGGGCTGATGATTTTAGGTTGTCCTGAAGAATTTGGAGGTAATCCTCCTTTTTCATTAAACTGAAAATGCTTATGGAATGTAGTTTGAATGTAAGCATTCCAGGAAAAATGGAATTTGGTTTGGAACTTGGGAAAGTGTTAGTTGGATAAGTGGAATGTGTACATGTTGGAATGGTTTGAATAGGTTGAAAAATGTGTGAATTGTGGAAGTTAAAAAAATGGACAATTCGTTTTGAATGGGGGAAATGTCCCTGAAAACTGGGAATTTTTTGAAATTCAGGAATTTTTTTTAGAATTGTTGAAGGAGAGCACACAATTCCTCACCAGGTCGAATATTTTGAAGTTGGAACGGTTTGAATCGGATAAAAAATGTCCCATTCATTTCAATGGGGATTTAATGGAAATTTGGGAATTTCAGGAAAAGCGGGAATTTTGGGGGAAAATGTTAAAAGACTTGAATGTTCTGAATAAGTTTAAATGGCTGCTGTTGGAATTTATCAAGTCGGTCGAGAAATGTTGAAGTAGTGACATTTTTAATTGAGAAATGGTATTAGGGAATTCCAGGAATTTCAGGAAAACCGGGAATTCTTAGTTTATGGTTCCGATTAAGAGGAATGTTTTGACGGTGGAACGGTTGAAAAATGTGGAAGGAGTAGTCGCCAGAAAAAAGGGTCAAAAAAGGGTTTGGAAAAAAAGGGAATTCCTGGAATTTTTTTGAACTTGGAAAAATGATAGTTTGAATTTCCAGGATGAGTGAAATATGTTGAAGGTGGAATGGTTTGAATCGGTTGAAAAATGTGGAAATGGTGGAAGTTGGAAAAATTTTGAATGGGATAAATGTCCCTCAAAATCTGGATTTTTTTGGGAATTTGTCAACAGAAAGCCAGTGATTCCCGAATAGACTGACCAGTTTGAAGTTGGAACGGTTTGAATCGGATGAAAAATATCCCACTCATTTCAATGGGGATTTAATGGAAATTTGGGAATTTCAGGAAAAGCGGGAATTTTTGGGAAAATGTTAAAAGACTTGAATGTTCTGAATAAGTTGAAATGGTTGCGGTTGGAATTTTTCCAATTGGTCGAGAAATGTTGAAGTAGTGACATTTTTAATTGAGAAATGGTATTAGGGAATTCCAGGAATTTCGGGAAAACCGGGAATTCTTAGTTTATGGTCCCGATTAAGCGGAATGTTTTGACGGTGGAACGGTCAAAAAATGTGGAAGGAGTAGTCGCCAGAAAAAAGGGTTAAAAAAGGGTTTGGAAATAAAGGGAATTCCTGGAATTTTTTTGAACTTGGAAAAATGATAGTTTGCATTTCCAGGATGAGTAAAATATGTTGAAGGTGGAATGGTTTGAATCGGTTGGAAAATGTGGAAATGGTGGAAGTTGGAAAAATTTTGAATGGGATAAATGTCCCTGAAAATCTGGAATTTTTTGGGAATTTGTCAACAGAAAGCCAGCGATTCCCGAATAGACTGACCAGTTTGAAGTTGGAACGGTTTGAATCGGATGAAAAATGTCCAATTCATTTCAATGGGGATTTAATGAAAATTTGGGAATTTCAGGAAAAGCGGGAATTTTTGGGAAAATGTTAAAAGACTTGAATGTTCTGAATAAGTTGAAATGGTTGCGGTTGGAATTTTTCTAATTGGTCGAGAAATGTTGAAGTAGTGACATATTTAATTGAGAAATGGTATTAGGGAATTCCAGGAATTTCAGGAAAATCTGCAATTGTTAGTTTTTTGTCCCGATTAAGAGGAATCTTTTGATGGTGGAACGGTTGAAAAATGTGGAAGGAGTAGTCGCCAGAAAAAAGGGTTTGAAAAAAAGGGAATTCCTGGAATTTTTGGGAACTTGGAAAAATGATCGTTTGAATTTCCAGGATGAGTAAAATATGTTGAAGGTGGAATGGTTTAAATCGGTTGAAAAATGGAAGTTGGACAAATTTTGAATGGGATAAATGTCCCGGAAAACCTGGAATTCTGGGAAATCTGGAATTTTTTTGGAATTTGTCAACAGAAAGCCAGTGATTCCTGAATAGCCTGACCAGTTTGAAGTTGGAATGGTTTGAATCGGATGAAAAATGTCCCATTCATTTCAATGGGAATTTAATGGAAATTTGGGAATTTCAGGAAAAGTGGGAATTTTTGGGAAAATGTTAAAAGACTTGAATGTTCTGAATAAGTTGAAATGGTTGCGGTTGGAATTTTTCTAATTGGTTGAGAAATGTTGGAGTAGTGACATTTTTAATTGACAAATCGTTTTAGGGAATTCCAGGAATTTCGGGAAAACCGGGAATACTTACTTTTTTGTCCCGATTAAGAGGAATGTTTTGACGGTGGAACGGTTGAAAAATGTGGAAGGAGTAGTCGCCAGAAAAAAGGGTCAAAAAAGGGTTTGGAAAAAAAGGAAATTCCTGGAAAATTTTTTAACTTGGAAAAATTATAGTTTGAATTTCCAGGATGAGTAAAATATGTTGACGGTGGAATGGTTTGAATCGGTTGAAAAATGTGGAAATGGTGGAAGTTGAAATGAATGGGATATTTTTCATCCGATTGAAACCGTTCCAACTTCAAACTGGTCAGCCTATTCGGGAATTGCTGGCTTTCCGTTGAAAAATTCCCAAAAAATTCCAGATTTCCCAGAATTCCAGATTTTCCGGGACATTTATCCCATTCAAAATGTTTCCAACTTCCACCATTTCCACATTTTTCAACCGATTCAAACCATTCCACCTTCAACATATTTTACGCATCCTGGAAATTCAAACTATCATTTTTCCAAGTTCAAAAAAAGTCCAGGAATTCCCTTTTTTTCAAACCCTTTTTCTACCCTTTTTTCTGGCGAAAACTACTTCCACATTTTTCAACCGTTTCACCCTCAAAAGCACTCCTCTTAATCGGGACAAAAAACTAAGAATTCCCGGTTTTTACGAAATTCCTGGAATTCCCTAATACCATTTCTCAATTGAAAATGTCACTACTTCAACATTTCTCGACCAATTTGAACAATTCCAACAGCAACCATTTCAACTTATTCAGAACATTCAAGTCTTTTAACATTTTCCAAAGAATTCCCGCTTTTCGTGAAATTCCAATTGATTTCCATTGAAATGAATGAGACATTTTTCATCCGATTCAAACCGTTCCAACTTCAAACTGGTCAGCCTATTCGGGAATCGCTGGCTGTCCGTTGACAAATTCCCAAAAAAATCCAGATTTCCCAGAATTCCAGGTTTTCCGGGACATTTATCCCATTCAAAATGTTTCAAACTTCCATTTTTCAACCGATTCAAACCATTCCACCGTCCACATATTTTAGTCATCCTGGAAATGCAAATTATCATTTTTCCAAGTTCAAAAAAATTCCAGGAATTCCCTTTTTTTCAAACCCTTTTTTCTGGTCGACTACTCCTTCCACATTTTTCGACCGTTCCACCCTCAAAAGCACTCTTCTTAATCAGGACAAAAAACTAAGAATTCCCGGTTTTCCCGAAATTCCTGGAATTCCTTAATAGCATTTCTCAATTAAAAATGTCACTACTTCAACATTTCTCGACCGATTTGAATAATTCCGACAGCAACCATTTCAACTTGTTCAGAACATTCAAGTCTTTTGACATTTTCCAAAGAATTCCAGCTTTTCCTGAAATTCCCAAATTTCCATTAAATTCCCATTGAAATGAATGGGACATTATTCATCCGATTCAAACCGTTCCAACTTCAAACTGGTCAGCCAATTGGAGAATCGCTGGCTTTCCGTTGACAAATTCCAAAAAGATTCCAGATTTCCCAGAATTCCAGGTTTTCCGGGACATTTATCCCATTCAAAATGTTTCCAACTTCCACCATTTCCACATTTTTCAACCGATTCAAACCATTCCACCGTCCACATATTTTAGTCATCCTGGAAATGCAAACTATCATTTTTCCAAGTTCAAAGAAATTCCAGAAATTCCCTTATTTTCAAACCCTTTCTTAACCCTTTTTTTCTGGCAACTACTCCTTCCACATTTTTCGACAGTTCCACCCTCAAAAACACTCCTCTTAATCGGGACAAAAAACTAAGAATTCCCGGTTTTCCGAAATTCCCTAATACCATTTCTCAATTAAAAATGTCACTACTTCAACATTTCTCGACCGATTTGAACAATTCCAACAGCAACCATTTCAACTTATTCTAACATTCAAGTCTTTTAACATTTTCCAAAGAATTCCAGCTTTTCCTGAAATTCCCAAATTTCCATTGAAATGAATGGGACATTTCTCATCCGATTCAAACCGTTCCAACTTCAACATATTTTACTCATTCTGGAAATTCAAACTATCATTTTTCCAAGTTCAAAAGAATTCCAGGAATTACCTTTTTTTTAAAACCCTTTTTCGACCCTTTTTTCTGGCGACTACTCCTTCCACATTTTTTGTAACCGTTCCACTGTCAAAACATTCCTCTTGAACGGGACAAAAAACTAAGAATTCCCGGTTTTCCCCAAATTCCTGGAATTCCCTAATACCATTTCTCAATTAAAAATGTCACTACTTCAACATTTCTCGACCGATTTGAAAAAATCCAACAGCAACCAGTTCAACTTATTCAGAACATTTAGGAATTCCCTTTTTTTCCAAACCCTTTTTTGACTCTTTTTTCTGGCGACTACTCTTCCACTTTTTTTAAACCGTTCCACTGTGGAAATTTGGGAATTTCAGGAAAAGCGGGAATTCTTTGAAAAATGTTAAAAGACTTGAATGTTCTGAACAAGTTGAAATGGTTGCTGTTGGAATTTTTCAAATTGGTCAAGAAATGTTGAAGTAGTGACATTTCAAATTGAGAAATGGTATTGGGGAATTTCGGAAAACTGGGAATTCTTAGTTCTTTGTCCTGATTAAGAGGAATGTTTTGACAGTGGAACGGTTGAAAAATGTGGCCCGAGTAGTCGCCAGAAAAAAGGGTCAAAAAAGGGTTTGGAAAAAAAGGGAATTCCTGGAATTTTTTGAACTTGGAAAAATTATAGTTTGAATTTCCAGAATGAGTAAAATATGTTGAAGTTGGAACGGTTTGAATCGGATGAAAAATGTCCCATTCATTTAAAAGGGAATTTAATGGAAATTTGGGAATTTCAGGAAAAGCGGGAATTTTGGGAAAATGTCAAAAGACTTGAATGTTCTGAATATGTTGAAATGGTTGCTGTTGGAATTGTTCAAATCGGTCGAGAAATGTTGAAGTAGTGACATTTTTAATTGAGAAATGGTATTAGGGAATTCCAGGAATTTCGGAAAAACCGTGAATTCTTAGTTTTTTGTCCTGATTAAGAGGAGTGTTTTTGACGGTGGAACGGTTGAACAATGTGGAAGGAGTTGTCGCCAGAAAAAAGGGTCAAAAAAGGGTTTGAAAAAAAGGGAATTCCTGGAATTTTTTGAACTTGGAAAAATTAAAGTTTGAATTTCCAGGATCCGTAAAATATGTTGAAGGTGGAATGGTTTGAATCGGTTGAAAAATGTGGAAATGGTGGAAGTTGGAAACATTTTGAATGGGATAAATGTCCCGGAAAACCTGGAATTCTGGGAAATCTGGATTCCCGAATAGGCTGACCAGTTTGAAGTTGGAACGGTTTGAATCGGATGAAAAATGAGAATTTGGGCGCCAAAATGTGGAGAAGAAGAAGAAGTGGACGAATAAATAGATGCATTTTGGCGTAGATATGTGTGAATGCTTTGGAGCGTTCACACAATAAACCCCCTTAGCCTTTTCGTGTACCCCCAGCATTCCCACAGACAGTTGACTCTTCGCTGAGCCGATAAGTCCCTCTTTATTCCCCGCCTGCCGCCATAAAAGCGCCGGTGTGCGACCGCGCGGAGTGATCTGACAGACGGGCTACACCCAGCCGCAGCCGCACTAGTGCCCCGGCTTTCTTTGCCACCCCAGCCTCGACGTGCCCATCGTCCAAGTGTGGGTGACATCCGAGGCTCTCCATTCGTCCAGCGGGGCTTATTCAAACAAATATCCGACAACATCCTAGCCATTTTTTTTGTATCCGCTTTTCCTCAACATGTCTTGGCAGAGCTACGTGGACAACCTGATGGCCGATGGCAGCTGTCAGGACAGCGCCATTGTTGGCTATGTGGACGCCAAATACGTTTGGGCAGCACATGCCGGTGGTGTTTTCAACAATATCACGGTAAGCGCACCACCGTGGCGTTCTTTCACGGCGAGGAGGAGAAGAATAATTCCCCCGGCCCCCGGGGTGTGTTTGTTTCGGGGAGACGGGAAAAGCCGTTATGTATGTAAATGACTAGCCAGCTAGCCGCGCCGTGCTAACCATGCTAGGCCTGTTAGCCGAGGAAACGCCGCAGGATTAAGTGTTTATGTGCGTGAGAGCAACTTGCGTGCGAACACTCGCTTTTTAGATTAGACGTCTCTTATAAATAATCTCATTTATCAACATGGTTTTTGTTTTTGAACACAAGCGTGCTCGACTTTGATGAATTGAGCGTCCATGCTTTGTGTGTGCGGGGCTGCTTTGATTAGCTAACATTAAGCCGCCCTCCCTGCTCGTTACCTGTGCTTAAAAAAAGCTTAGTGACTTTTTTTTAAGCAGCCTGGGATAAATCTGCCTAAGGCTGCAGCTAACGATTATTTTTCTATTGATTATTTTTTCGATTAAAGGCCTACTGAAATGAATTTTTTTTTTAAACGGGGATAGCAGATCCATTCTATGTGTCATACTTGATCATTTCGCGATATTGCCATATTTTTGCTGAAAGGATTTAGTAGAGAACATCGACGATAAAGTTCGCAACTTTTGGTGGCTGATAAAAAAAAAAAAGCCTTGCCTGTACTGGAAGTAGCGTCACGTCGCAGGTTGAAGGGCTCCTCACATTTTCCCATTGTTTACACCAGCAGCGAGAGTGATTCGGACCGAGAAAGCGACGATTACCCCATTAATTTGAGCGAGAATGAAAGATTCGTGGATGAGGAACGTGAGAGTGAAGGACTAGAGTGCAGTGCAGGACGTATCTTTTTTCGCTCTGACCGTAACTTAGGTACAAGCTGGCTCATTGGATTCCACACTCTCTCCTTTTTCTATTGTGGATCACACATTTGTATTTTAAACCACCTCGGATACTATATCCTCTTGAAAATGAGAGTCGAGAACGCGAAATGGACATTCACAGTGACTTTTATCTCCATGACAATACATCGGCGAAGCACTTTAGCTACGGAGCTAACGTGATAGCATCGGGCTTAAGTGCAGATAGAAACAAAAGAAATAAACCCCTGACTGGAAGGATAGACAGAAAATTAACAATACTATTAAACCATGGACCTGTAAATACACGGTTAATGCTTTCCAGCTTGGCGAAGCTTAACAATGCTGTTGCTAACGACGCCATTGAAGCTAACTTAGCTACGGGACCTCACAGAGCTATGCTAAAAACATTATCTCTCCACCTACGCCAGCCAGCCCTCATCTGCTCATCAACACCCGTGCTCACCTGCGTTCCAGCGATCGACGGAGCGACGAAGGACTTCACCCGATCATCGATGCGGTCGGCGGCTAGCGTCGGATAGCGCGTCTGCTATCCAAGTCAAAGTCCTCCTGGTTGTGTTGCTGCAGCCAGCCGCTAATACACCGATCCCACCTACAACTTTCTTCTTTGCAGTCTCCATTGTTCATAAAACAAATTGCAAAAGATTCACCAACACAGATGTCCAGAATACTGTGGAATTTTGCGATGAAAACAGAGATTTTTGTATTGCAGGCGTGTGATTTTTCCGTCTAAAGTCGGAATTCCGTCTTTTTTAATCTCGGGGAAAAAAAAAAAAATTATCTCCCGTTTTTCCGTTTTTTTTCCGACCCTAAATCAAGATTCGAGACGTAGTTTATAGTACGCCGTAGTTGATTGGTCGATATGTTCCTTGTGACCAATCAGGACATCTGTTATGAATGATGACGTTAATAACGTAATCATTCATAATGGTTACTACGGCCATTTTCCATATGCAAACAATGTCGGTTCTCGAGAGAAAGGACGCTTTACGAGTAAAAGAAATTGATAAACATGTCAAAAATAAGTTTCGATGGGACTGGATGGAAAGGGAAATCACTGATACTGTTGGGAAGAAGGAAGTTACGACTTTGTTCGATGATTTTATTCGGAAAATCGATCGTCCCGGAAAGGTTTTGTACACGTGGTGACATGATAATATTGACTATGGATCACGAGGTTTCAAGGCTTTGGAAGTACATGCGAAACGCCAAAAACATATGAAACAACTTAAAGCAAGGAAAACTAACTTTTCACTAGCTGGTACTTTTGGATGTCAACCGAAAGTGAGCAAACCTTACGGACTTCATCTTTTGTTTACATCGAGAGGAAAGATCCACCCACTTCAGTTGCAGACAGGGTTGTTAATAATGGGGTAAGCTAAAAAATATTTGCTTGCGAAATACGCATGTTTGTTTTAAATATTAAGCAATTATTGCTTAGCGAAATATAAATGTTTTTTTCTAAAAATAAAAAGCCACGTGAAAATATATTATGAAATTACAGAAATTCAAAGAGTCGCATTATTGATTCCAGTTAACAATTTATTTGAAATAAATTTGCATACAATACTATTTTGTAATATTAAGTTCTTATGTAGTCTGTTGAAACTATTGTCAGTGGGGTAACAATCTTGAAGATAAATATTTTCACACTTGTTTCATGCAATATGTCAGTGTCCTCACTTTATTATTATTTCCTATTTTCAAATATGAGTAAACAATACTAAACATGTTTAATTATTTTCATAAATGTATATCCTATTTTGGCGAAAATAATGAAATGTTTACATTACATGAACTGAAGTAATGTGGTAATACTGTAAATAAACTGTAGATATCACTGATCAATGTGACACCTGTGGATGTGAAATTAACACAAGATGTAAATATTAGTGACTAAATACTGTTGGGACTGAACCATATACAGTGATTCATTAGGATAATTGGGTTATGTATGTTCTAGTAATGATGTTTTCATGTCTTTAAACACAAAAATATTTTCTTCAAATGGTGCTGTCTTTGTTAATTTTAGCATGTTAAATTGGTGAAAAACCAGGAGCTTCGGGGGGCGTTGCCCCCCTTGTCCCCCCACCTGGACCTGGCTGGGGGCCTTCGTCCCCCAGACCCCCGGAAATTTTTTCAGTCTTTTTCATTGTGGTCAAATCACATGCCTGGTATTGGATACAATGGTGTCCGAATACTTCCGTTTCAACGATTGGCGTCACGCGCATACGTCATCATACCGAGACGTTTTCAGCCGGAAGTTTCGCGGGAAATTTAAAATTGCACTTAATAAGTTAACCCGGCCGTATTGGCATGTGTTGCAATGTTAAGATTTCATCATTGATATATAAACTATCAGACTGCGTGGTCGGTAGTAGTGGGTTTCAGTAGGCCTTTAATCTATAGATTATTTTTCCTTTTACCGATTATTTTTTTATTTAAAATGAAGATGATTTTTATTTAAAATGAAGATGAAAAAATAAATGTAGGCCAGTTTTTTTAAAAGGCATAGCTTTTATTTACAAAAAAAAAAGTATGGTCACTCAGTCAGCATTGACAACAACATGACAAAATATTCTGTAACAATGTAAACATTTAAAACTTTTAACATTTAACAAAATTAAAGGTAGCTTATTTGCTTTTTAATGTGCAAATATAAACGTAAACATCCAGTGCAAATCTTAATATTCTGCAATAGTATAAGCATTTCAAAAGTAAAAGTATTGCTTATTTTGCTTTAAAATGTGCAAAAATAAAGATAAACATCCAATACAAAAAAGTGCAAAACGAAATATTCTGTAACAGTGTAAACATTTCAACAAAAGTAAAAGTATTGCTTATTTGCTAAAACGTGCAAAAATAAAGATAAACATCCAATACAAAAAAGTGCAAAACGAAATATTCTGTAACAACAGTGTAAACATTTCAACAAAAGTAAAAGTACTGCTTATTTTGCTTTAAAATGTGCAAAAATAAAGATAAACATCCAGCACAAAAAAGTGCCAATCTAAATATTCTGGAGCACTGTAAACATTAAGTATTGCTTTAGGGACGGCGTGGCGAAGTTGGTAGAGTGGCCGGGCCAGCAATCGGAGGGTTGCTGGTTGCTGGGGTTCAATCCCCACCTTCTACCATCCTAGTCACGTCCGTTGTGTCCTTGGGCAAGACACTTCACCCTTGCTCCTGATGGGTGCTGTTAGCGCCTTGCATGGCAGCTCCCGCCATCAGTGTGTGAATGTGTGTGTGAATGGGTGAATGTGGAAATACTGTCAAAGCGCTTTGAGTACCTTGAAGGTAGAAAAGCGCTATACAAGTATAACCCATGTATCATTATTTTAAAATGTGCAAAATAAACATCCAGTCCAACACAGTATACAATAACCAATTCTACTCATTCCAGTGAGTGACTAACCGTTGTAATGAAGAAAGGTTAGCATGTCTACATGCTCTGGGGTGAGGCTGGTTCTTTTCTTGTTTACAATATTCCCAGCAGCTGAAAATAGGCGCTCAGAAGGGGTCGATGTGGCTGGAACTGAGAGGTAAGACCGATGATGATAGTATGATTAAAGTGAAAGTTAATTGTTCGTTTGTACATAGTATATGTAACTGTTAATGTTGTAAAAGGTATTTGCACAACTAATTAACGTTAGCGTTAAAGAGGAGCGCGTCTTTGTAAACACTGAACAGGCACGCCAAACGCGCCTCTCAGAGCGAAACGGTGCTTTAGTTTATGAATTTACAACGCAGATACAAATGACACATTCATGTTTTTGTGTAATGATGACAAGGTATACTCACGCGGACGATTGACTAGTTGATGGTGATGGCAAGAACGCTGTCGGGTGTTTTCTTTTCAAATGTTCGTTCATAGCCGTTGTGCTGCTATGATAGGCCATTTCCGCTCGACACAGTGTGCATACAACAACATTATTAGGCCGTTTATTGAAATACTCCCACACTTTTGACGCCTTTGGCGTGCTTTTTTTCCCCTTGCTCGCATCGTCTGCTTTGCGCTCCGCCATGACGGTAGTGTGACGTAAATATGCGACGCGTCGATGTATTTACGTAACCGATGACGTCGACTATGTCGACGTGTCGTTTCAGCCTTAAATCTGCCCTAACATTGTTGTCACATTTGGATATTTTTTTGTTTTAATTTCACCCCAGACCTCCAGACAAACATACATCCATGTAGGGCTGGGCGATATGGCCTTTTTTAAAAAAATATCTCGATATTTTTAGGCCATATAGCGATACACG
This sequence comes from Entelurus aequoreus, assembly GCF_033978785.1. NCBI lineage: Eukaryota > Metazoa > Chordata > Actinopteri > Syngnathiformes > Syngnathidae > Entelurus > Entelurus aequoreus. Next base: position 30,021,649 of record NC_084744.1, on the reverse strand, counting down.
ATTTGATTTTTATTTTTATTAAAGGCCTACTGAAATGAGATTTTCTTATTTAAACGGGGATAGCAGGTCCATTCTATGTGTCATACTTGATCATTTTGCGATGTTGCCATATTTTTGCTGAAAGGATTTAGTAGAGAACATCGACGATAAAGTTCGCAACTTTTGGTCGCTGATAAAAAAGCCTTGCCTGTACCGGAAGTAGCGTGACGTCACAGGTTGTGGAGCTCCTCACATCTGCACATTGTTTACAATCATTCCCACCAGCAGCGAGAGCGATTCGGACCGAGAAAGCGACATTTACCCCATTAATTTGAGCGAGGATGAAAGATTTGTGGATGAGGAAAGTGAGAGTGAAGGATTAGAGGGCAGTGGAAGCAATTCAGATAGGGAAGATGCTGTGAGAGGCGGTTTGGACCTGATATTCAGCTGGGAATGACTAAAACAGTAAATAAACACAACACATATATATATACTCTATTAGCCACAACACAACCAGGCTTATATTTAATATGTCACAAATTAATCCCGCATAACAATCACCTCCCCCCTCCCGTCCGTATAACCCGCCAATACAAATCAAACACCCGCACAACACACTCAATCCCACAGCCCAAAGTACCGTTCACCTCCGTAAAGTTCATACAGCACATATATTTCCCCAAAGTTACGTACGTGACATGCACATAGCGGCACGCACGTACGGGCAAGCGATCAAATGTTTGGAAGCCGCAGCTGCGTACTCACGGTAGCGCGTATCCAACTCAAAGTCCTCCTGGTAAGAGTCTCTGTTGTCCCAGGCCAATGGTAAAGCTTGTCCCAGGCCAATGGTAAAGCTTGACCGTCATCGTTCGGGAATGTAAACAATGAAACACCGGCTACGTGTTTGTGTTGCTGCAGCCCGCCGCTAATACCGCTTCACACCTACAGCTTTCTTCTTTGCTATCTCCATTGTTCATTAAACAAATTGCAAAAGATTCACCAACACAAATGTCCAGAATACTGTGGAATTTTGCGATGAAAACAGACGACTTAATAGCTGGCCACAATGCTGTCCCAAAATGTCCGCTACAATCCGTGACGTCACGTGCAAACGTCATCATACCGAGACGTTTTCAGCAGGATATTTCGCGGGACATTTAAAATTGCACTTTACCAATCCAACCCGGCCGTATTGGCATGTGTTGCAATGTTAAGATTTCATCATTGATATATAAACTATCAGACTGCGTGGTCGGTAGTAGTGGGTTTCAGTAGGCCTTTAAGGGTCCCCATTAGCTGGTTGCCTCAACAACACACTAGTCTTCCTGGGGTCCACAATTCAATACAATTACAACAGTGACGTGCGGTGAGGTTCATGGCTGGTGAGGCACTGACTTCATCACAGTCAGATTTACAAACTTAGACTTAGACAAACTTTAATGATCCACAAGGGAAATTGTTCAACACAGTAGCTCAGTTACAATGATGGAAAGTGTAAGGATGGAAAGGACAATGCAGGTATAAATAGACTAGTATAGCGATAAAAAATCTAACATATATACGAATATATACATAATGTGTACAGAATAATATATATACAGATATATTATTTCTATAATATACAATATATACCAATGACCATGTACAATATTACAGTATATATAGTATATGTGACAGCAGCAGCATAAAATAGAGAGTAGATCCAGCAGGAAATAGAAAATAGACATTATAAACATTATAAACAAGAGAAGTAGCTAACATGTCAGGTGTCAGGTAATAGGCAGATGTCATCTATTGCTGTATGGCGAGTGATTATTCAGCTGAATAGAGTGTGGAATGAAGGAGTTCTTGAATCGCACAGTGCGGGAAGGAAGTTGAAGGAGCCTGTTGGAGTATGAGCTCCGCTGTCCCTTAATTGTCAGGTGGAGTGGGTGGGCAGGATAGTCCATGGTGGCGAGCAGTTTGTCCAGTGTCCTCTTATCCCTCACTGACACAAACGCCTCCAACTGCGTGCCAATAGTTTGGCCGGCTTTCCGGATCAGTTTATCAATCCGGTTTGAGTCCATTTTGCTGGTGCTGCTCCCCCAACAAACCACTGCAAAGTACAGTGCACTGGCCACAATAGACTGATAAAATATGAAATATGAATATAAAACATATGAACCCTAAAGAGAATCTTATTCACCATTTGATTGGCAGCAGTTAGCGGGATATGTTTAAAAGCTCATACCAGCATTCTTTACACATACAAACTAGCACACAAAAAAGCACATTTAATAAAAAAAAGTTATTATGGTCTTACCTTTACTTATAAATGAAGTCCATGCGCCGCTCCTTCTGAATGAAAGCATCGATAACTTGTTCATAGAAGTCTTCCTTATCTTTCTTCAGTTTTAAGTCTCTCTGTCTCGATGGGAGATCTTCCTTTAATTATTACCTCCTGCTTCGATTGAAAGTCCAGTTTAAAAAACTGTTTTATTTTAGATATGTAATCCTCCATGTTAAAAGTCCAGGCGAGAGGAAAAAATAAACGATTGCTGCCGCTGCACTTGACTTGCTCACTGTTGCTGCTTGTTGTCACTTATTCTGTAGCCGCGTAGTCGCAAGAATGATCCCTGGGATCACTAGCGCCCTCTACCACCATGAGGCGGGAGAACTGCGAGCCTCACCCAGTGCATCTTCGCAGCCGTTTTATGATTGCTCAGCACAAGAAATATGTTACACACATACAGTTGTTGACAAAATACACTGTACATTATATACCTCAGCTAACTAAACTATGGAAATGTATAATATAATTAATATAGCAATACGGTCTCACTGCACAGCAGGCCAGCAGTTAGCCGAGTCATTGCGCAATCCATGGTGAGGCTCAACTGGCTGCTGACTCACCGCAAGTCTCTTCCCAGTATTTGAACGGCAAATGTGAAAATTCAGCAATTTTTAATAAAAAATAATCTAAAACTGGTGAAGTTAAATAGAAAATAACTTTATAGTATAATCACTGGATACATATAACAATTCAATAATTTTTTTTCTTTCCATGATGTCACGTGAGGCCCCGCCTCACCTGCCTCACCTGCCTCCCCTGACTGTACGTCACTGAATTACAAGTAAAAGCATATAATTATAACTACACAATACAAAAAAATAAAATAAAAGCATCAATAAGAAAACAAGCAAACAATTTACGGTCACAGAATAATAATTACCATATAAATATAACTACACAATATAAAACCAAACAAATCATCAACGAGCAATCTAATTTAAAGACTCAGATAAAATATGACTTTCTTTTCAAAAACCTGTTTACTTTCAATGCCGGTGAAAATTTGAGGCAGGTCATTCCAGAGCGATAAAGATCTATAAATAAAAGATCCCCGCAAAGCATTCTTCCTGGGACGAGGGAGTACAAAATGCCCCTCACTGGACGCCCTGGTATTATGATTATGTATAGTGCTACTGTGAACTATTTGGGCCATGAGAAAAGCAGGAGTTTTACTACCGTTTACTGATTTGAACAATATAAGAGTATTACCCGACAACCTGTTCTGCACTGTTAGCCAGGAAAGTGAAGCATGCATTTGGTTCACATTGGTTCTTAGTGAACAACCAAGAACCAGCCTTGCTGCCCTATTCTGGACAATCTGGAGCTTACTGATCTCACCACTTGCAGCAGACGCCCAGACTGTAGAACAATAGTCAAGATGACACAAGACTAAACTCTTAACAATCTGACAAAGAAGAGGTGGATCAACAAAAGCAGCACATTTCCTGGAAATACCTACAGCCCTTCCCATCTAACTATATCACTGATATGTTTTGACCAGGATAGAGTGAAATATATCGAGATATATATCTCAATATTTTGCCTTAGCCTTGAATGAACACTTGATGCATATAATCACAGCAGTATGATGATTCTATGTGTCTACATTAAAACATTCTTGTTCATACTGCATTAATATATGCTACTTTTAAACTTTCATGCAGAGAGGGAAATCCCAGCTAAATCAATTTACCAAAAGTGTATTTATTAAACTGTTATTAAAGGCCTACTGAAATGAATTTTTTTTATTTAAACGGGAATAGCAGATCCATTCTATGTGTCATAGTTGATAATTTCGCGATATTGCCATATTTTTGCTGAAAGGATTTATAGAGAAAATCGACGATAAAGTTCGCAACTTTTGCTCGCTGATAAAAAAGCCTTGCCTGTACCGGAAGTAGCGTGACGTCACAGGAGGTAATATTCCTCACAATTCCCCATTGTTTGCACTGGAGCAAGAGAGATTCGGAGCGACAAGGCGACGATTACCCCATTAATTTGAGCGAGGATGAAAGATTCGTGGATGAGGAACGTTAGAGTGAAGAACTAGAGGCAGTGCAGGACGTATCTTTTTTCGCTCTGACCGTAACTTAGGTACAAGCTGGCTCATTGGATTCCACACTCTCTCCTTTTTCTATTGTGGATCACGGATTTGTATTTTAAACCACCTCGGATACTATATCCTCTTGAAAATGAAATTCGAGCACGCAAAATGGACATTCACAGTGACTTTTATCTCCACGACAATACATCGGTGACACACTTAGCTACTGAGCTAACGTGATAGCATCGTTCTCAAATGCAGATAGAAACAATATACATAAATCCCTGACTGGAAAGAGACAGAAGATCAACAATACTATTAAACCATGTACATGTAACTACACGGTTAATAATTCTCAGCCTGGTAAAGCTTAACAATGCTGTTGCTAACGACGCTAAGGCTAACTTAGCAACTTAGCAACCGGACCTCACAGAGCTATGATAAAAACATTAGCGCTCCACCTACGCCAGCCTGCCCTCATCTGCTCATCAACAGCCGTGTTCACCTGCGTTCCAGCGATCGACGGCGCAACGAAGGACTTCATCCGTGGGTTTGGCGGCTAGCATCGGCTAGGCGTCTGCTATCCAAGTAAGTAGTCCTTGTTGTGTTGCTACAGCCAGCTGCTAATACACCGATCCCACCTACAACGTTCTTCTTTGCAGCCTCCATTGTTCATTTAACAAATTGCAAAAGATTCACCAACACAGATGTCCAGAATACTGTGGAATTATGAAATGAAAACAGAGCTTGTTGTATAGGATTCTACGGGCCCCGAATACTTCCCTTGCCCTCGTGACGTCACACGCATACGTCAGCATAATAAAACGTTTTTAACCGGAAGCGTGGCGGGAAATTTAAAATTGCACTTTATAAGAGATTTTTTTAAAAGCCTACTGAAACCCACTACTACCGACCACGCAGTCTGATAGTTTATATATCAATGATGAAATCTTAACATTGCAACACATGCCAATACGGCCGGGTTAACTTATAAAGTGCAATTTTAAATTTCCAGCTAAACTTCCGGTTGAAAACGTCTCTGTATGATGACGTATGCGCGTGACGTCAATAGTTAAACGGAAGTATTCGGACAACATTGAATCCAATACAAAAAAGCTCTGTTTTCATCTCAAAATTCCACAGTATTCTGGACATCTGTGTTGGTGAATATTTTGCAATTTGTTTAATGAACAATGGAGACTGCAAAGAAGAAAGTTGTGGGTGGGATCGGTGTATTAGCGGCTGGCTGCAGCAACACAACCAGGAGGACTTTGACTTGGATAGCAGACGCGCTATCCGACGTTAGCCGTCGACCGCACGGATGATCGGGTGAAGTCCTTCGTCCTTCCGTCGATCGCTGGAACGCAGGTGAGCACGGGTGTTGATGAGCAGATGAGGGCTGGCTGGCGTAGGTGGATAGCTAATGTTTTTAGCATAGCTCTGTGAGGTCCGGTTGCTAAGTTAGCTTCAATGGCGTCGTTAGCAACAGCATTGTTAACCTTCGCCAGGCTGGAAAGCATTAACCGTGTAGTTACAGGTCCATGGTTTAATAGTATTGTTGATTTTCTATCTATCCTTCCAGTCGAGCGGTTTATTTCTTTTGTTTCTATATGCAGTTAAGCCCGATGCTATCACGTTAGCTCCGTAGCTAAAGTGCTTCGCCGATGTATTGTCGTGGAGATAAAAGTCACTGTGAATGTCCATTTCGCGTTCTCGACTCTCATTTTCAAGAGGATATAGTATCTGAGGTGGTTTAAAATACAAATCCGTGATCCACAATAGAAAAAGGAGAGAGTGTGGAATCCAATGAGCCAGCTTGTACCTAAGTTACGGTCAGAGCGAAAAAAGATGCGTCCTGCACTGCACTCTAGTCCTTCACTCTCACTTTCCTCATCCACGAATCTTTCATCCTGGCTCAAATTAATGGGGTAATCATCGCTTTCTCGGTCCGAATCGCTCTCGCTGCTGGTGTAAACAATGTGCAAATGTGAGGAGCCTTTCAACCTGCGACGTCACGCTACTTCCGGTACAGGCAAGGCTTTTTTTATCAGAGACCAAAACTTTATCGTCGATGTTCTCTACTAAATCCTTTCAGCAAAAATATGGCAATATCGCGAAATGATCAAGTATGACACACAGAATGGATCTGCTATCCCCATTTAAATAAAAAAAATTCATTTCAGTAGGCCTTTAACATCCAGATGTTTATCCGCTGAACTATCGGTACTGTTTTCCTCCGCCATTTTTCGAATGTTTCCAGGTAAAGGAGACGGCGTCGTCACGTGAGCTGCACATGAGACACATCATCGGCTGGCTTGCTGCCACCTCATGAGACGTTGCCGCAGCTCATGCGTGTAGCATAGATCCAACGAATTGATGACTAAATGAATCGCCAACTATTTGTATAATCGATTAGTTGTGCCAGCCCTACATACATATCCTGTCTGTGTCTAAAAATGCTGAGTTTTATTTATTTGTGTGTTTCAGTCCCAGGAAATTGATATCCTCATCGGGAAAGATAGAGAGACCTTTTACACCTATGGTCTCACTCTGGGCTCAAAGAAGTGTTCAGTCCTCAGAGACAGCCTCCAGGATGACGGTGACTGGACAATGGACATCAGGACGAAGAGCCAAGGAGGAGAGCCTACATACAATATCTCTGTGGGACGAGCCGGAAAAGGTATATATTAAATAGGTAGCAAATTTTATTGTAAGATATGGGTACATCTGCGCTTTAGCTTAGGTTTGGAGCAATATAAAGACTAAGAGTACCTTCTAACATATTTATGTATTCTAATGTTGTATTCCGGGATTGCAAAAAGCAACAGCATTCTAGTCTTGGTAATTCACTTTGACTGATAAATTGTTGCAAATAAGGGCTTAATTATGAAACACGTTTTTTTAATTTATTTTGCCTTGTAAGCCACGATTTGCCTCACATCAATCTTTTTTTCCCCCCTTTCTCTTTTTGGTCTCCCATGATCTGATGCGTTTCAACCTTTTCCCTCTAATCTATTTTCCATTACTTTCCAAATCTTTCACGGGGAAAGCCAATCACACAGTTGGCAAATTTTTGTTTTCGTTGAAGGCCAAGTGAAGAAAAGTCTTAGTACCGTATTTTTCGGACTATAAGTCGCAGTTTTTTTCATAGTTTGGCCGGGGGTGCGACTTATACTCAGGAGCGACTTATGTGTGAAATTATTAACACATTACCGTAAAATATCAAATAATACTATTTAGCTCATTCACGTAAGAGACTAGACCAGGGGTGTCCAAAGTGCGGCCCGTGGGCCATTTGCGGCCCGCAGCTAATTGTTTACAGGCCCGCCACACATTCTGCAAAAATTGCAAGTTGATAGTATTGCAAAAATAAAAATAAAAACATTTAAAAAAAGGGGAATGAGGTGAAATCTAACAAGAAAAAGTTGCAATGTTGACACAAAGCTGCCATGCAGGCTGTTTTTTTTTCATTTGTCTTTCTTTATTTTTCTTTTTTTTGCCATTGCTCCAAAAAAAAAGACAAAATCTATGTTATAATGAATTATTGACCTATTCATGGCTCCAATTACTTCAAAAATGTCACTTTAAAATGTTTTATGTGGAAAAAATATTGCATATATTGTGTGGTTGCCATATAAAAACAGCAAAGATTTCTTTGACAAAAGAGCATAAAAACAAACAAAATAATAGTTCAAATGTAAAATCGACAGATATATCTGAAGTTGAGCTCGTAACTTAAGTGTTGAAAGTAAAAAAAAAACCTAATAAAAATGTATCCCGTGTCTAATCATGTGTCCTGCATTATTGATCTTTTAGAGCTCTAATTACTAAATACTGCATATTTCCAGTTTTACTATAAAAAACTAAGTTGTCTTTGACAGAAAGGTTAAATAAAAAATAATAATAATAATTTGACTTATTTTTAACGTTTTAATGACTGAGACCCTTTATGGTCCCCGAGAGCCCTAAAGGTTAAAAAGAAAAAAAAATCCATATATTTTGTTATGGTTTGAAAATGAAAAATATCAAAATGGCCCCCACATGCTTAAATTTTTCCGTGTGCGGCCCTCAGTGGAAAAAGTTTGGACACCCCCGGACTAGACTTATAAGATTCCATGGGATTTAGCGATTAGGAGTGACAGATCTTTTGGTAAACGTATAGCATGTTCTATATGTTATAGTTATTTGAATGACTCTTACCATAATATGTTACGTTAACATACCAGTTGGTTATTTATGCCTCATATAACGTACACTTATTCAGCCTGTTGTTCACTATTCTTTATTTATTTTAAATTGCCTTTCAAATGTCTATTCTTGGTGTTGGCTTTTATCAAATACATTTCCCCAAAAAATGCGACTTATATATGTTTTTTTCCTTCTTTGTTATGCATTTTCGGCCGGTGCGACTTATACTCCGGAGCGACTTATACTCCGAAAAATACGGTACATAAAAAGGCTGTTGTGTATTGTATTGTTTTAAGTAGTAAAGCTGCACTAAGCTCTGCAGACTTATCAGGTATGTTTGTTGTCTTTGCAGCTATTGTTTATGCCTAACATAAAAAGCAAAAGCTTCTAGGCCCTTTTCATCTCTATTTTTCTATCCGGAAATCACTTTTTTGTCATCTTGTAATACAGTTGCAGTTTTTTGAAAAAGAAACGCTTTTTAAGCTCAGGGGTGTCCAAACTTATTCCCACAAGACTTTCCTAGCTTATAAGGAATCTGGCCTGCGGGGCATCTACAGCTTGCTTTGAACTCACTTATAGTCTAATTATTTGCAATTTTGCCGCCCTTCATGTGGCCATTTTGAGTATATCAGGTCAATGACTATGGATTTCCCATAGTGTGCACAGCACAGCAATTACTTATGACCCAATCCAAACAACCTTTCCCACTCATGTTGTGAACTGCAGCCAACACAAAAAGACCATGTGTGTTGACTAGGGGTGTAACGGTACACAAAAATGTCGGTTCGGTACGTACCTCGGTTTAGAGGTCACGGTTCGGTTCATTTTCGGTACAGCAGGAAAACAACAAAATATACATTTTTGGGTTATTTGCAAAATCTTCCACCAAAAATATTTTTCTTAGTGGAATATTTGATGTGAAGTAATCGGAACCTTGGATAGGTCAATAATTCATAATAACATTGATTTTGATTCATTATGTTTTGAGCAATGACAGTTTGAAAGAAAAAATATTTTTGGTGGAAGATTTTGCAAATTTGATAAATAACCAAAACATTTATATTTTGTTGTACTGTACTGAAAATGAACCGAACCGTGACCTCTAAACCGAGGTACGTACCAAACCGACATTTTTGTGTACCGCTACATCCTTAGTATACATGTATAAATATTTACACGTGTGTGTGTATACACTCACAAATACGTTTATGTACAGTACAGTCCAAAAGTTTGGAAACACCTTCTCATTTAATGCGTTTTCTTCATTTCCATGACTATTTACATTGTAGATTGCCACTGAAGTCATCAAAACTATGAATGAACACATGTGGAGTTATGTACTTAACAATAAAAGGTGAAATAACTGAAAACATGTTTTATATTCTAGTTTCTTCGAAATAGCCACCCTTTGCTCTGATTACTGCTCTGCACACTCTTGGCATTCTCTTCATGAGCTTCGAGAGGTAGTCACCTGAAATGGTTTTCACTTCACAGGTGTGCTTGAAGCTCATCAAGAGAATTCCAAGAGTGTGCATGTTTTCAGTGATTATTACCTTTTTTTTGTTAAGTATATAACTCCACATGTGTTCATTCATAGTTTTGATGCCTTCAGTGACAATCTACAATGTAAATAGTCATGAAAACTCATTGAATGAGGAGAAGGTGTGTCCAAACTTTTGGCCTGTACTGTATATGCATGTGTGTACACAAGTTACTTTACATCAGGGGTGTCCAAAGTGCGGCCCGGGGGCCATTTGCGGCCCGCAGGTCATTTTTTAACGGCCCCACTGCACATTTTAATAATACGATTGGAAAAAAAAAAAAAACATACAAAGTGGTATTTAAAGAGCAAACAGGTGAAATGTAACAATAAAATGTAGCAATGTTTACTCTAATCACACAAAGCTGCCATGTAGGCTGTTTCTTTCTTTAAAAAATAATAATGAATCAAAATCAATGTCATTATGAATTATTGACCTATTCAAGGCTCCAATTATGTCACATTAAGTATTTTGAGATATTTTTTGGGGAAAATGTTGCATATTTTGTGTTTGCCACGTAAAAAAACGATCTGTTTTTTTTAAAGAAGGCCCTAAAACGAACAAACAAAAACATAAACAACAATAAAACGTATAATTGACAGATAGATCTGAAGTTGATCTTGAGATTGTGTTAAAAGTAAACTGTAAAAAAAGAAAAAAAATTATAATTTATTTTTTAACACCCTTTTGGATTCCCTACAATTTTGTGTGATTAGTTTTTAGGTGTCATTGCTCAAAAAATAATAATGAATTAAAATCAATGGTGTTATGAGTTATTGACCTTTTTAAGGCTCCAATTATTATATAATCTCAAATATCCCACTTAAAAATTTTATTGGGTGAAAATATTGCATATTTTGTGTTTTTTTTTCATTAAAAAAGGGTTTTCTTTGACAAAAAGAGCATACAATTTAAATCTTTAAAATGTTTTATATTGACAGACCTAATGTTGATCTAGAGCAGGGGTGTCCAAAGTGCGGCCCGGGGGCCATTTGCGGCCCGCAGCTAATTGTTTACCGGCCCGCCACACATTCTGGAAATACTACTGTAAAAATAAAAAACAACATTAAAAAAAGTTGAATGAGGTAAAATCTAACGAGAAAAAGTTGCAATGTTGACACAAAAGCTGCCATGCAGGCTGTTTTTTCTTTTCTTTTGTCTTTCTTCATTTTTCTTTTTTTGCCATTGCTCAAAAAAAAAATTATGACAAAAAATCCATGTTATAAGGAATTATTTTCAGGGTTCCAATGACTTCAAATATTTCATTTTAAAATGTTTTATGTGGTAAATATTGCATATATTGTGTAGTAGCCATATAAAAACATCAACGTTTTCTTTGACAAAAGCGCATAAAACAAACAAAATAATAGTTCCAGCATAAAATCGACAGATATATCTGAAGTTGATCTCGTAACTTAAGTGTTGAAAGTAAAAGAAAAACCTAATAAAAATGTATCACTTTTTGAGTGGGGCACCTTTTGGATCCCAAATATATTTAGTGATTTTTTATTTATCTTTTCACTGTGATTACTCAAAAATATGAAATAATTAACATCAATGGTGTCCTGCATTATTGATCTTTTAGGGCTCTAATTACTAAATACTGCATATTTCAGTTTTACTATAAAAAAAAACTAAAGTTGTTTTTGACAGAAAAGCCATAAAACATTTTTTTTAATTTGTATTACTTTATATCAACTTGAAGTTGATATAGAGATTTACTGTAAGCGTTAAATAGTTTAAAAAAAATAATAATCTGACTTATTTTTAACATTTTAATGACTGAGACCCTTTATGGTCCCCGGGACCCCTAAAGGTAAAATAAATAAAAAATTAATATAGTTTGTTATGGTTTGAAAATAAAAAATATCAAAATGGCCCCCACATGCTTTAATTTTTCCGTGTGCGGCCCTCAGTGGAAAAAGTTTGGACACCCCTGATCTAGAGATTTAAAAACTTGAATAATAACACAAATAATAATACTGAATAATGACACCATTTTTAGATTTTTTGGACCAAAACCCTTTGGGGTCCCCAGGATCAAGCCTGAGTGGAAGCCTAAATGTATATTTTCTATACATATATTGTATTGGTTTTTAAAATAAAAAATATCAAAATGGCCCCTGCTAGCTTTGATTTTTCAATGTGCGGCCCTCAGCGAGAAACGTTTGGACACCCCTGCTTTACATAGACAGACAGCAGCTTTATTTTGTCCATTCTTAACATGTACAAGACACATAAGAACTGAAATTACATTTTCGGCACAATCCCGCTAAGAGCAGACATACGTTACAGGGGGACAAGACGGGACTGCCAACGGATCAGCCACTTACAGCGCTCCTTAAAAAGGTGGGAAAAAGGTGACATTGGGAAAGGGGGAAGAGTAAAACAAATATCAGTCTGAGGCTGGACCCTCAAGAGTGGTCCAGACTGAGTCCGAGGAAAAAACCTCACATAGCATGGCACACATAAACATGGTACATGTAATCACAACAACTCGCAACAGAGGAGGGGGGAGTTGGGACCCTGGAAGCCGGCTGCCGATATTAAAGCGCTACATGCAGTAGGCTTTGGGCAAACGTTTTTTGCCCTATGCGGCCCCCAAGTCAACAAGTTTGGACACTCCTGGTTTAGCTTGTCCTTCCTCACACTGCTGGTGAAAATCTTGGGATGCTTACTTTAATTTCTCATCTTTTTTCTTAACTATGCCCTCTTTTCCATCTCTTCTCTTCCAGTTTTGGTTCTTGTAATGGGCAAAGAAGGGGTCCATGGAGGCGGCTTGAATAAGAAGGCTTACTCAATGGCAAAATACTTGAGGGATTCGGGCTTTTAATGTTTCCAGGCTCATTTAGGTAAAAATTGAGGGACAAAAAGAAGAGAAAAAGAAATATTTGCTGTTAAGATTTCCCCTGCAAATGTCATGGAAACCTTTTTTAATAGCATTGACGAGTGGTAAGATCCTGACAACTGGTCCTCGCCCTCCATCTCATTGGGGCGGGGACTCTTTCAGTTTTGTTCATTTTCTCTATTTTTTTTCCTTATGTGCCGCAGCATTGGTTATAGTCATGGGAAAGGAGGCGGTCCATGGTGGAAATCTTAACAAGAAAGCACATAATATGGCGGAGTTCCTGAGGAGGGCTGGGTATTAAGCAACCTCACCCATCCGTCAACTTAACCGCTCACTCCAACTCACATTGTGTTGACACTACTTCCAGGATTAAAGGACAAACATTTCTTCCTACCCCGCTCCGTTTTATACACAGCCCACGACCTCCTTCCTCTACACCAATGTTGTACTTGACTTTATTTTGACACTACAGTAATGGCATGTTCAATAAAATGGTTTAAATGTTCATACACCAAAGGAGCGTCCAAAAGCAAGAGAGAAAAAAAGACCACTAAGTGAAATAAAGATTTGAATCTGCCTTGTATAAAATCTGCTTTGCTAATATCTCATTTTAAAAGGCTCGGCCCCATTTATCAGCATGTCTGCATTGAAAAGTTGCATGCATCTCTGCTTCGTCGTAGTCCTCCCAGCCTCCAACTAAAATAAACAAAAGAAACCCCAAGCTGACCAGGTCCTGTATTTGTGTACCGATTTGCCACTCGCCTTGTTTTACCATCACAAGCTCTTTGCTGTTGTACCTGAATATGGTCTTGAAGATGTCGTGCTGATTTTGTCGTTTTGAGTGTTGTCTTGATACTTCAACACATTCTGGAGCCACAGTTGGCATTCCACCTCCGTGGCATCTCATCTTTGTCAGCCCGGTTCCTGCAATTTGTCAGAATTGGTCGTCGATCACTCCCGAGCCCCAACACTCCATCCCGCTTGTTCCCACTTGGACCAATCGTTGATGTACGAGGGTGTTCATTCTCCTCATTCAAAGATTGTTGGCGTCGCCTGTTGACCGTAGAACACTAGGACAGCTTCAGAAAGTTGTAAAATGTCTCCTTTTTAGACTTCAATACTACAATTTTTTCCAATCACTAATAGATTTTCATTTTGGCTAACTTTGTCTTCATTAACTACTAAAACTACATGAATGCAAACAAAGGCTGTTGGCTTCCAACACCTTTGCTATTATTTGCCTTGTGCTTTTCGTCATTAAAGATGTAATCACCAATTGTCATCGTACGGTATTTAGAAGTAATCTAGGTTAAAAAAAAAAAATGCTGTGTACACTAAAAGCTATTGAAATGGTGTTGGTGGGAATACGAACATGTGTAAGATGTCTTGTGATCAATTTCAGAGAATTGTGTATTCGGTGCCATAAAATCAATCTGACGTGTTGCTACGAGTTGGATTTTTACCTGCTGCCCCGGAAAGGTATAACTTCTAATGGCACTTTCCTAAGGGACGTTTTGGCATCAGTTATCTCCAGACTTTGTGGAATATGTACAGAATTAAAAGAGAGAGAGAGAGAGAGATAATGTGTTTGTGTCTTTTGTGATTAGGAAATCAATCCATCAATCAATCAATGTTTATTTATATAGCCCTAAATCACAAGTGTCTCAAAGGGCTGCACAAGCCACAACGACATCCTCGGTACAGAGCCCACATAAGGGCAAGGAAAAACTCACCCCAGTGGGACGTCGATGTGAATGACTATGAGAAACCTTGGAGAGGACCGCGTCTCTGGGGAGACCGAAAGCAATGGATGTCGAGTGGGTCTGACGTAATATTGTGAAAGTTCAGTCCATAGTGGATTCAACATAATAGTGAGAGTCCGGTCCACAGTGGGGCCAGCAGGAACCCATCCCGAGCGGAGACGGGTCAGCAGCGCAGAGATGTCCCCAACCGATGCACAGGCTAGCGGTCCACCACGGGTCCCGACTCTGGACAGCCAGCACCTCATCCATGGCCACCGGACCTGTGACCCCCCCCTCCACAATGGAGAGGGGAGCAGAGGAGAAAAGAAACGGCAGATCAACTGGTCTAAAAAGGGGGTCTATTTAAAGGCTAGAGTATACAAATGAGTTTTAAGATGGGACTTAAATGCTTCTACTGAGGTAGCATCTCTGTTACAGGGAGGGCATTCCATAGTACTGGAGCCCGAATAGAAAACGCTCTATAGCCCGCAGACTTTTTTTGGGCTCTGAGAATCACTAATAAGCCGGAGTTCTTTGAACGCAGATTTCTTGCCGGGACATATGATACAATACAATCTGCAAGATAGGATGGAGCTAGACCGTGTAGCATTTTATACGTAAGTAGTAAAACCTTAAAGTCACATCTTAAGTGCATAGGAAGCCAGTGCAGGTGAGCCAGTATAGGTGCATATATATTTACGTATATAAAGGTATATACAGTATAGGTGTATATATATGTATATAAAGGTATATACCAGGGGTCACCAACGCGGTGTCCGCAGGCACCAGGTCGCCCACCGGCCTGTTCTAAAAATAGCTTAAATAGCAGCACTTACCAGTGAGCTGCCTCCATTTTTTAAATTGTTTTTATTTACTAGCAAGCTGGTCTCGCTTTGTTTGACATTTTTAATTCTGAGACAAAACTCAAATAGAATTTGAAAATCCAAGAAAATATTTTAAAGACTTGGTCTTCACTTGTTTGAATAAATTCATAATTTTTTTTACTTTGCTTATAACTTTCAGAAAGACAATTTTAGAGAAGAAATACAACCTTAAAAATTATTTTAGGATTTTTAAACACATATACCTTTTTACCTTTTAAATTCCTTCCTCTTCTTTCCTGACAATTTAAATCAATGTTCAAGTAAATTAATTTTTTTTATTGTAAAGAATAATAAATACATTTTAATTTAATTCTTCATTTTAGCTTCTGTTTTTTCGACAAAGAATATTTGTGAAATATTTCTTCAAACTTGTGATTAAAATTCAAAAAAATTATTCTGGCAAATCTAGAAAATCTGTAGAATCAAATTTAAATCTTATTTCAAAGTCTTTTGAATTTCTTTAAAAAATTTTGTTGAGGAAAATCTAGAAGAAATAATGATTTGTCTTTGCTAGAAATATAGCTTGGTCCAATTTGTTATATATTCTAACAAAGTGCAGATTGGATTTTAACCTATTTAAAACATGTCATCAAAATTCTAAAATTAATCTTAATCAGGAAACGTTACTAATGATGTTCCATAAATTATTTTTTTAATTTTTTCCAAAAGATTCGAATTAGCTAGTTTTTCTCTTCTTTTTTTCGGTTGAATTTTGAATTTTAAAGAGTCGAAATTGAAGATAAACTATGTTTCAGGATTTAATTGTCATTTTTTTCGTGTTTTCTCCTCTTTTAAACCGTTCAATTAAGTGTAAATATCATTAATTATTAATAATAACATAGAGTTAAAGGTAAATTGAGCAAATTGGCTATTTCTGGTAATTTATTTAAGTGTGTATCAAACTGGTAGCCCTTTGCATTAATCAGTACCCAAGAAGTAGCTCTTGATTTCAAAAAGGTTGGTGACCCCTGGTATATACAGTATAGGCATAATATGATCAAACTTTCTTGTTCTTGTCAAAAGTCTAGCAGCCGCATTTTGTACCAACTGTAATCTTTTAATGCTAGACATAGGGAGACCCGAAAATAATACGTTACAGTAATCGAGACGAGACGTAACGAACGCATGAATAAATCATTCTTGTTTATTACATATAAATCCTTACAAAACCTGCTCAGTGGTCTTGTGGTAGAGTGTCCGTCGTGAGTTCAAACCCCCGGCCGAGTCATACCAAAGACTATAAAAATGGGAGCCATTACCTCCCTGCTCGGCACTCAGCATCAAGGGTTGGAATTGGGATTTAAATCGCCAAATGATTCCCGAGCGCGGCCACCGCTGCTGCTCACTGCTCCCCTCACCTCCCAGAGGGTGAACAAGGGGATGGGTCAAGTGCAGAAAGTAATTTTACCACACCTAGTGTGTGTGGGACTATCAGTGGCGCTTAACTTTAACTTTATCCAAATGTACTTTAAAATTGCAGCTGTTTACTCAAAACATCAAACGCCCTTTTATGTTAAGATGAATAATTAATAAGAATAAAGGAATATGGCCTGTATGGGGGTCTGACATAACTTGACAACATTGCTTCATCTTTACTGCCATCTTGTGGTCAACATGAGTAATTTGGATCAATGACCATCCATGTCAATATATTGTATGCAGGTCATTTTTATATATGACCCAATCCAATTAACTAAGTAGTCAACACACATAAGACTTTGTTGAACTTTGTTGATATTATTAAAAAAATGTCCAAGTACAACACATAATTTAAAAAAATACACCCTGCAATTCATGATGGTAAATAGGCAAAACACCCTACACTTTTTAGCTGCTTGATATTTCTGATTACAAAACTTTTTATGAAATGTATATCCATTTTATTAATATGACGTGTATAGATTAGGGTCACCTCCATTCCACCAAAATGTATTTTGATACATTTCTAAATTAGGGGGAATACAAAAATGGTGTTATTTTAACAAAAAGTTTTACGGTACATTGAACATATGTTTCTTATCGCAATCCAAGAACAATTTTAAATAAAATAGTGAACATACTCGACCAGGGGTGTCAAACTCGTTTTCATTGAGGGCCTCATCACAGTTATGGTTGCCCTCAGAGGGCCTCTAACAATGAGTAATATATAAATATACACGTGTATATATATAATACCGTATTTTTCGGAGTATAAGTCGCTCCAAAGTATAAGTCGCACCGGCCGAAAATGCATAATAAAGAAGGAAAAAAACATAAGTCGCACTGGAGTATAAGTCACATTTTTTGGGGAAATGTATTTGATAAAAGCCAACACCAAGAATAGACATTTGAAAGGCAATTTCAAATAAATCAAGAATAGTGAACAACAGGCTGAATAAGTGTACGTTATATGAGGCATAAATAAGCAACTGAGAACGTGCCTGGTATGTTAACGTAACATATTATGGTAAGAGTCATTCAAATAACTATAACATATAGAACATGCTATACGTTTACCAAACAATCTGTCACTCCTAATCGCTAAATCCCATGAAATCTTACTGCTTATAGAATGGAAAAACAATACCACGGTTTTTAGCGGTAAAATTCAAGCAACATAGCAGCCAGTTTGTTTGTTTTTACTGTAAAATCTTGTTTTAAAGGCCTACTGAAATGATTTTTTTTTATTTAAACGGGGATAGCAGATCCATTCTATGTGTCATACTTGATCATTTCGCGATATTGCCATATTTTTGCTGAAAGGATTTAGTAGAGAACATCGACGATAAAGTTCGCAACTTTTGGTCGCTGATAAAAAAAGCCTTGCCTGTACTGGAAGTAGTGTGACGTCACAGGTTGAAAGGCTCCTCACATTTCCCCATTGTTTACACCAGCAGCGAGTGCGATTTGGACCGAGAAAGCGACGATTACCCCATTAATTTGAGCCAGAATGAAAGATTTGTGGATGAGGAACGTGAGAGTGAAGGACTAGAGTGCAGTGCAGGACGTATCTTTTTTCGCTCTGACCGTAACTTAGGTACAAGCTGGTTCATTGGATTCCACACGTTCTCCTTTTTCTATTGTGGATCACGGATTTGTATTTTAAACCACCTCGGATACTATATCCTCTTGAAAATGAGAGTCGAGAGCGCAAAATGGACATTCACAGTGACTTTTATCTCCACGACAATACATCGGCGAAGCACTTTAGCTACGGAGTTAACGTGATAGCATCAGGCTCAAATGCAGATATAAACAAAAGAAATAAACCCCTGACTGGAAGGATAGACAGAAGATCAACAATACTATTAAACCATGGACATGTAACTACACGGTTAATGCTTTCCAGCTTGGCGAAGCTTAACAATGCTGTTGCTAATGACGCCATTGAAGCTAACTTAGCAACGGGACCTCACAGAGCTATGATAAAAACATTAGCTATCCACCTACGCCAGCCAGCCCTCATCTGCTCATCAACACCCGTGCTCACCTGCGTTCCAGCGATCGACGGAAGGACGAAGGACTTCACCCGATCATCCGTGCGGTTGTCGGATAGCGCGTCTGCTATCCAAGTCAAAGTCCTCCTGGTTGTGTTGCTGCAGCCAGCCGCTACTACACCGATCCCACCTACAGCTTTCTTCTTTGCAGTCTCCATTGTTCATTAAACAAATTGCAAAAGATTCACCAACACAGATGTCCAGAATACTGTGGAATTTTGCGATGAAAACAGAGCTGTTTGTATTGGATACAATGG
Organism: Entelurus aequoreus; assembly: GCF_033978785.1. Taxonomy (NCBI): domain Eukaryota; kingdom Metazoa; phylum Chordata; class Actinopteri; order Syngnathiformes; family Syngnathidae; genus Entelurus; species Entelurus aequoreus. Next base: position 30,002,358 of record NC_084744.1, on the reverse strand, counting down.
TGTCCCAATACTTCCGTTCACTCCGTGACGTCACGCGCATACGTCATCATACCGAGACGTTTTCTACCGGAAGTTTCGCAGGAAATTAAAAATGTCACTTTATAAGTTTACCCGGCCGTATTGGCATGTGTTGCAATGTTAAGATTTCATCATTGATATATAAACTATCAGACTGCGTGGTCGGTAGTAGTGGCTTTCAGTAGGCCTTTAATGCTTTGTTTGTTTTTTAATGTTTTAGTGTCTCACTGTATGTGGAAAAAAACAGTACAAAAGTTGATTTCACGCTAAAAAAACTCAGTTGGCGGAATTTAATCATACATCTATTGTCAATTTCACAGTCTATAATTTGGTTGATCATTTGTTTTGAAATCATAAGTCAAGCAGATATTTAAGTACAGGAATTATCTTTATTTGAACAAAAAGTATTTTTGCAATACATTATATAATATTTAGATTTTGATAGTATTGACTTTTAAAAGATATGCAGTACGTGATTTTTAATGTCAAAAGGAAAAGAACAAATATAGTTAGTAAGAAAAGATTAAGCATTTTATTAACGCATGTTATTTCCAGGCTTTCGCGGGCCACATAAAATAATGTGGCGGGGCCATATTTGGCCCCCGGCCCTTGAGTTTGGCACCTATGTACTAAAAGACAACTTGTCTTTTAGTAGTAAGCAAACAAAGGCTCATAATTTGTCTGCTGACGTATGCAGTAACATGTCATTTCTCATTCTATTATTTTGTCCAAATTATGAGGGACAAGCGGTAGGAAATTGTTTATTAATCTACTTGTTCATATCTGGTTATTTTCTGTTTTAACACGTTCCATCTACACTGTTAAAATGTAATAAACACTTTTCTTCTGTTGTTTGGATGCTTTACATTAGTTTTGGATGATGCCACATTTGGGTATCAATCCGATACCAAGTAGTTACAGGATCATACATTGGTCTTATTTAAAGTCCTCATGTGTCCATGGACGTATTTCCTGAGTTAATAAACAATTTTTTATTTTTTTTTTAAATGGGAAAATGATTTTGTGACGATAAAAATATCGACGTAATCATAGTATCGACTAGATACGCTCTTGTAATTGGTATCATTACAGTGGATGGCAGGTGTAGATCCACTCTTGGCATTTGTTTACATTCAGAAAGATCCCGAGCGCAGGATCGAACCCAGGACCTTCGTATTGTGAGGCGGACACACTAACCCCTCTTCCACCGTGCTGCCAGACCTAAGCCTTGATTATAGTCTTGGTGATTAACAAATGGTTTCATGTCATTTGACAAGGCTGTAAGTTGTGAAGGAATAATTAATAAATATGATTACAATCAGGAGTAAAATGACTTATTCAGTGTAATATTTAAGTGGGCCCTGGGCCCCTCTGTTAGGTCCGAGGTCAAAAAGGTTAAGAACCCCGGGTTTATACAATATCTATATATTATAACATCAACTTGCCAGGGACTGCAGATGGAAATTAGCCTTCGGCTACAATCTTGCACATTTACATTTTATATGTTCATTAATGTTCATTGTCCCATGTAACATAGATATAATGACTGGTACCCATATATACATATATATATATATATCAGTGTGTGAATGTGTGTGTGAATGGGTGAATGTGGAAATACTGTCAAAGCGCTTTGAGTACCTTGAAGGAAGAAAAGCGCTTTACAAGTATAACCCATTTATCATTTATCATTACAAGACTATTTCATCTCTACAGGCCTGTTTCATGAGGGGTTTTCCTCAATCCTCAGGAGATTTTGTATATATATATATATATATATATATATATATATATATATATATATATATATATATATATATATATATATATATATATATATATATATATATGTATGTATGTATGTATGTATGTATGTATGTATGTATATATATATATATATATATATATATATATATATATATATATATATATATATATATATATATATATATCTATATATATCTATATATATATATATATATATATATATATATATATATATATATATATATATATATATATATATGTGTGTGTGTGTAACTTTTCCACTACAGAAGAGCCCGGGAACCACTCAATATTAACACTGAATTAGTAATTTTACTCTTGATGTTGATCATAATCAATAATTATATCTAACCTACTTACAATTTACTACCTTGTCAAATGATATAAAAGCATTATTATTAATTTAACAAATAAACCTTAGGCTTAGGTCAGGCTGATTTGAAAAATAAGTACTAACCAAATAAACAACACATAGAATATGTACTATGTTGTGCTAAAATAAAAATAATAATAGGTTTCTTAACTAAACTGTCAATGAAAATACAGCTTCACCACTTTAGTCATAATTTTTGCGCTTAAGAAATTTCTCCACGACTTTAGCGCCAGAGTTCTTCTGTTTGTTTTATATTGTCATTACTGCCACGAGTGGTGGAAAAGTGTATTACAACTTAGTACTGTTTCTGCCTATACGGACCACAGCTGAAAAACACATGTATTACATTCCAGGGGGCGCTCTAGTACGGTTAAGAAACACTGGTGTACAGTAAATGCAATCAACATGCCGGGTACCATCTCTTGTCCAGGGCTGCCACTATATATCAATATGCATATGGAATTGTGTCATAATACTAAGCAGTATTCATGAGGCAGTTATACATTTTTGTACAGACAATATACCAGTGATTCTCAAACTGTAGTGGTACACAGGCTCCATTTAGTAGTACACCAAAAAAAACCACTTGATTAAAGTACAGTGTTTTATTTTCGTATATTGAAACAGTGTTACTGTTCGAGCTGTGTGCAATTTAGTGGACAAAAATATTGGATATACTTGTGGAATAATACTTTTACATTGTTTTTAAGGAATACTTGGGCCTATTACGCTACTGTATTTTAATGTCAATCATTGTGGTGGTACCTGGAGAGCCAAGTTATATACATTTATTTATATATATGTACATACATATATATATACAGTATATATACAGGTATATCTATAAAAAAAAATTATATTATTTTTAGGATTTCCTGTTTTGTTTGTTTCATACCCTTTTTGTCATGAAAAACATAGTTTTTTATATGGCAAACAGACAAAATATGCAATATTTCCCCACCAAAAAATATTTTAAAGTGGAATTTTTGAAGTGAAATAATTGGAGCCTTGAATAGGTCAATTATTCATAACAACATTGATTTTAATTCATTATTATTTTTGCACAATAGGAGTTTTAAATGACAAACACAGCCTGCATGGCAGTTTTGTGTTATTAGAGTCAACACTGCAGCTTTTCCCCATCATATTTCACTTGTTTGCTCTTTTATTCCAATTTTTTATATATTAATTATTTTAATAGTATTTTTAGGATTTCCTGTTTTGTTTGTTTCATACCCTTTTTGTCATGAAAAACATAGTTTTTTTATATGGCAAACAGACAAAATATGCAATATTTTCCCCAAAAAAATATTTCAAACTAGAATTTTTTAAGGTGAAATAATTTTAGCCTTGAGTAGGTCAATTATTCATAACAACATCTATTTTGATTCATTATTATTTTTGCACAATAGCAGTTTTAAAGGAAAAAAAACAGCCTGCATGGCAGCTTTGTGTTATTAGAGTCAACTCTGCAGCTTTTTCTCATCATATTTCACTTGTTTGCTCTTTTATTCCAATTTTTCATCTATTAATTTTTTTAATAGTATTTTTAAGATTTCCTGTTTTGTTTGTTTCATACCCTTTTTGTCATGAAAAACGTAGACACTTGTGATTTAGGGCTATATAAATAAACATTGATTGATTGATTGAGTTTTTTTATATGGCAAACAGACAAAATATGCTATATTTTCCTCAAAAAATATTTCAAACTAGAATTTTTTTAAAGTGAAATAATTTTAGCCTTGAGTGGGTCAATTATTAATAACAACATCTATTTTGATTCATTATTATTTTTGCGCCATAGCAGTTTTAAAGAAAAAAAACAGCCTGCATGGCAGTTTTGTGTTATTACAGTCAACACTGCAGCTTTTTCTCATCATATTTCACTTGTTTGCTCTTTTCTCCCAATTTTTTTATCCATACCCTTCATACCCTTTTTGTCATGGAAAACTTAGTTTTTTATATGTCAAACAGACAAAATATAAAATATTTCCCCCCCAAAAAATATTTCAAACTAGAATTTTTTAAAGTGAAATAATTGGAGCCTTGAGTAGGTCAATTATTCATAATAACATCTATTTTGATTCATTATTATTTTTGCGCCATAGCAGTTTTAAAAGGGAAAAAACAGCCTGCATGGCAGTTTTGTGTTATTAGAGTCAACACTGCAGCTTTTTCTCATCATATTTCACTTGTTTGCTCTTTTATTCCAATTTTTTATCTATTAATTTTTTTAATAGTATTTTTAGGATTTCCTGTTTTGTTTGTTTCATACCCTTTTTTTCATGAAAAACATAGTTTTTTATATGGCAAACAGACAACATATGCAATATTTTCCCCCCAAAACATATTTTAAAGCAGAAGTTTCGAAGTGAAATAATTGGAGCCTTGAATAGGTCAATAATTCATAACAACATCTATTTTGATTCATTATTATTTTTGCACAATAGCCGTTTTAAAGGAAAAAAACAGCCTGCATGGCAGTTTTGTGTTATTAGAGTCAACACTGCAGCTTTTTCTCATCACATTTCACTTGTTTGCTCTTTTATTCCAATTTTTTATCTATTAATTTTTTTAATAGTATTTTTAGGATTTCCTGTTTTGTTTGTTTCATACCCTTTTTGTCAGAGAAAACATAGTTTTTTATATGGCAAACAGACAAAATATGCAATATTTCCCCCCAAAAAAATATTTCAAAGTGGAATTTTTTAAAGTGAAAAAATTGGAGCCTTGAATAGGTCAATTATTCATAACAATATTGATTTTAATTCATTATTATTTTTGCACAATAGGAGTTTTAAAGGAAATAAAATAGCCTGCATGGCAGCTTTGTGTTATTAGAGTCAACACTGCAGCTTTTTCTCATCATATTTCACTTGTTTGCTCTTTTATTCCAATTTTTTTATCTACTAATTATTTTAATAATATTTTTAAAATGTCCTGTTTTGTTTGTTTCATACCCTTTTTGTCATAGAAAACATAGTTTTTTATATGGCAAACAGACAAAATATGCAATATTTTCCCAAAAAAATATTTCAAAGTGGAATTTTTTAAAGTGAAATAATTGGAGCCTTGAATAGGTCAATTATTCATAACAATATTGATTCATTCATTATTATTTTTGCGCCATAGCATTTTTAAATGGGGAAAAAAACTGCCTGCATGGCAGTTTTGTGTTATTAGAGTCAACACTGCAGCTTTTTCTCATCATATTTCACTTGTTTGCTCTTTTATTCCAATTTTTTTATCTACTAATTATTTTAATAATATTTTTAGAATTTCTTGTTTTGTTTGTTTCATACCCTTTTTGTCATAGAAAACTTAGTTTTTTATATGGCAAACAGACAAAATACGCAATATTTTCCCTCAAAAAAATATTTCAAAGTGGAATTTTTGAAGTGAAATAATTGGAGCCTTGAGTAGGTCAATTCATAACAACATCGATTTTGATTCATTATTATTTTTGCGCCATAGCAGTTTTAAAGGACAAAAAACAGCCTGCATGGCAGTTTTGTGTTATTAGAGTCAACACTGCAGCTTTTTCTCATCATATTTCACTTGTTTGCTCTTTTATTCCAATTTTTTATCTATTAATTTTTTTAATAGTATTTTTAGAATTTCCTGCTTTGTTTGTTTCATACCCTTTTTGTCATGAAAAACATAGTTTTTTATATGGCAAACAGACAAAATATGCAATATTTTCCCCCAAAAAATATTTAAAACTAGAATTTTTTAAGGTGAAATAATTTTAGCCTTGAGTAGGTCAATTATTCATAAGAACATATATTTTGATTCATTATTATTTTTGCGCCATCGCAGTTTTAAATGACAAAAAACAGCCTGCATGGCAGTTTTGTGTTATTAGAGTCAACTCTGCAGCTTTTTCTCATCATATTTCACTTGTTTGCTCTTTTATTCCAATTTTTTATCTATTAATTATTTTAATAGTATTTTTAGGATTTCCTGTTTTGTTTGTTTCATACCCTTTTTGTCATGAAAAACTTAGTTTTTTTTATATGGCAAACAGACAAAATATGCAATATGTTCCCCCCAAAAATATTTCAAACTAGAATTTTTTAAAGTGAAATAATTTTAGCCTTGAATAGGTCAATTATTCCCAACAACGTCGATTTTGATTCATTATTATTTTTGCGCCATAGCAGTTTTAAAGGACAAAAAACAGCCTGCATGGTAGTTTTGTGTTATTAGAGTCAACACTGCAGCTTTTTCTCATCATATTTCACTTGTTTGCTCTTTTATTCCAATTTCTTATCTATTAATTATTTTAATATTTTTTTTAGGATTTCCTGTTTTGTTTGTTTCATACCATTTTTGTCATGGAAAACTTAGTTTTTTATATGGCAAACAGACAAAATATGCAATATTTTCCCCAAAAAAATATTTTAAAGCGGATTTTTTGAAGTGAAATAATTGGAGCCTTGAGTAGGTCAATTATTTATAACAACATCTATTTTGAATCATTATTTTTTTTGCGCCATAGCAGCTTTTTCTCATCATATTTCACTTGTTTGCTCTGTTATTCCAATTTTTTTATCCATCAATTTTTATAATAGTATTTTTAGAATGTGCCGGTAAAATCATTAATTTTTTAAAAATTATTATTAAAATGTGTTAAAATTATTGAAACACACATTCTAATTTTTAATGTTTTTTAATTCAACATCTGAATCCTGAGGGGTGTTTTTAAATTGTTTGTAATTCATCTTGCTGTCTCAGCGCTACATTAATAATGTTTTCATGTAAGTTAAAGACAAGGCAAATAAATAGAGCAATGTGCAGGTGGACCTGACCAATAGGCTTTGACCTTTCATTGGAGTATTGCCAACACCTGTTGAGGTTTGGCCCTTTCCCCCTCATTAATTAGTTGCTTCTCAGCCTTCTGTGTTTTAGGTCCTCAGCTTCCCCCTGCACGCCTCTCTGTGCAGTGCTTCGTCTTTTGTTCCAATGGCGTGTAGAGCGCATTGGGGCTCTAAGATTTTACTGTATTTGGGACTTGTCCTGGTTGCGAGTACGTTTTGCCAATGCTCCGAACTGACCAGGTGGAAGGCATCGATCAGATCGAGACGCAACGCCACGTTGAGTCAAAGCGGGGACAAAAGCAACGCCGTCTACGGTGGAAGACTCTTAATCTTTCAACAAGAAGTCGGAGGCCACACCAGACCCTCAAGTGACGACCTGGATGTGGATTCCGATTACCAAGCAGACATGGGTATGTAAGACTTCAGTTATCATTGTTTGCATGTACAGGTGAAACTCCAAAAAAAAAGTGCATAGTGTAAAAGTATTCATTTCAGTAATTAAATTGATTGATTGAAACTTTTATTAGTAGATTGCACAGTACAGTACATATTCCGTACAATTGAACACTAAATGGTAACACCCCCAATAAGTTTTTCAACTTGTTTAAGTCCACGTTAATCAATTCGTGGTATAAAGTCATGACTAAGCTACTTATGTCAAGCTTTCTTCATTTTGACGATCATGGTTTAGTTTCGGGAATTTTTCCAGTTTGAGGTTTTCATCAAATCTATTCCAGGGGTGTCAAACTCGCGTGGAGAAAAATCTACTCCCCCAAGTGGGTCGGACTGGTAAAATCACGGCACGATAACTGAAAAATAAAGACAACTTCAAATGGTTATTTGTTTAAAAATAGAACAAGCACATTCTGAAATTGTACAAATCATGTTTTATCCGGCCCGCGGGATGAGTTTGCGAAGTATAAAAATGAGCCAAAATTTTTTGAATGAAAGAAACTGCTGTTCTAAATGTGTCCACTAGATGTCACAATAGCAATTCTTTGTAGGTAATGATGCATGTGTTTTTTTTTTTTTACATATGTAAGTACACTTTCTTTCCTTTCTTTCTTTCATGTTTATTTCGAATATGTAGACAAAACAAAAACAAATTTTGCAAAAAACAAAAAAGCCATTCAAGAATGAATAACAAAAACAATAATAATAATAGTAATAATAAAAAGAAACAAGAAATGAAAATCGACACCAGTTGAGGAAAATGATCAAACTACATAAATAACATCCTGTAATTCAGGGGTGCCCAAAGTGCGGCCCGGGGGCCATTTGCGGCCCGCAGGTCATTTTTTAACGGCCCCACGGCACATTTTAAAAATACTATTGAAAAAAAATTAAAAACATAAAAAGTGGTATAAAAGAGCAAACAGGTGAAATGTAACAAGAAAATGTTGCAATGTTCACTCTAATAACACAAAGCTGCCATGCAGGCTGTTTCTTTCTTTAAAAAATAATAATCAATCTCATTATGAATTATTGACCTATTAAAGGCTCCAATTATGTCACATTAAATATTCCACTTTGAGATATTTTTTGGGGAAAATGCATATTTTGTTTGCCCTACAAAAAACTGAGCTGTTTTTTTTTTTTTTTTAAAGGGCCTAAAACGAACAAACAAAACATAAACAACAAAATGTATAATTGACGGATGGATCTGAAGTTGATCTCGAGATTATTGTGTTCAAAGTAAACAGTAAAAAAATATATTTATTTAACACTTTAATGAGTAGGACCCTTTTGGATCCCCAATAATTTTAGTGTGATTAGTTTTTAAGTGTCATTGCTTAAAAAATAACAATGAATAAAAATCAATGGTGTTATGAGTCATTGACCTTTTTAAGGCTCCAGTTATTATATAATCTCAAATATTACACTTAAAAATTTTATTGGGTGAAAATATTGCGTATTTTGTATTTTTTCCATTAAAAAAAAAAAAAGGTTTTCTTTGACAAAAAGAGCATACAACTTAAATATTTAAAAGCGTTATATTGACAGATGGACCTAATGTTGATCTAGAGATTTAAAACTTGAATAATAATAATACTGAATAATGACACATTTTATATATTTTTTTTGACCAAAACCCTTTGGGGTCCCCAGGATCAAGCTTGAGTGGAAGCCTAAATGTATATTTTTTTATACAAATATTGTATTGGTTTTTAAAATAAAAAATATCAAAATGGCCCCCGCTTGCTTTGATTTTTCAGTGTGCGGCCCTCAGTGGAAAAGGTTTGGACACCCCTGCTGTAATTTGATTCTGATATTTTTTTATCTTGATAGATTGAAAATTAACACTGAGTTGACGAACATTAAAGTGGTTAGAGTGTCCGCACTGAGATCGGTAGGTCGTGAGTTCAAACCCCGGCAGAGTCATACCAAAGACTATAAAAATGGGACCCATTACCTCCCTGCTTGGCACTCAGCATCAAGGATTGTAACTGGGGGTTCATTTTTTATTATTTTTTTCATTTATTTATTTATTTCAGGCAATGACAAAGTTGACAACACATAATATAAATTAAAGCTGCAAGCAGCGATGGACGGGACCGACTTTGACGGCACACAAAATCCAAACCGGAGCAGTAATTTAAACTCTTTCATCAACTTTTAATCAGAAGGGTTCAATCTCTCCTGTGCTAGTTTGAAGCCGACACGACAAACGCGCTAAGAGGAGATGATGTTTGAAAAAAGGTGACTGTTTTTACTAAACTTTTGTTTTGAAGGGGGAATTGAAAACTTCCTGTTTTTTTGCTGGGGGTTGTCAATATATGAAATGTAGGTCTAAGTGAGACCTACATAGAGGTTTTCGTTTCATGTCTCTACGACATTCCTACTGGAAGTTACAGGCAGTTTTGTCTGTTTTATTCCTAGGGGGCGCTAGAGCGCAATTTAGAGTTTGGTTTTTTGATTATATCGCAATTTTCGCCAGTCCTGATGTGTGTGTCCAGTTTGGTGAGTTTTGAAACATGTTAAGGGGGTCAAATTACAGCTCAAAGAGGCAAAGGTGACTGTTTTTACAAAACTTTTGTTTTGAAGGGGGAATTGCAAACTTCCTGCTGATTTTTGCTGAAGGATGTCAGTGTACGAAATCCAGGTCTAAGTGAGACCTACATAGACGTTTTTGTTTCATGTCTCTACAACATTCCTACTGGAAGTTACAGGCAGTTTTGTCGGTCCTACTGGAAGTTACAGGCAGTTTTGTCTGTTTTCTTCCTAAGAGGCGCTAGAGCGCAATTTTGAGTTTTGGGGGTTTTTTTTTTTAATTAAATCGCAATTTTCGCCAGTCCTGATGTGTGTGTCAAATTTGGTGAGTTTTGAAGCATGTTAAGGGGGTCAAATTACAGCTCAAAGACGTGGCGGTATAATAATAAAGAAAGAGAATAAAACCTTACAATTACAATAGGGTCCTCTGTCCCAAAGGGACATTCGGTCCCTAATTAATATAGTGCAAAAGGTAATGTATAGTATGTAATGCATTATTGTCCAGTTTTGCCTGAAAGGGAGTGGGAAGAAGATAATTTATTTAATCCCACCCCCAGTTCTCCATTCAGTGATTATTCACATGAGTTTCACTGTTACTTTGTTCAAGGATTATAATACAGATGTTGTATCATAGTGACATTACCACAGCTAACAATAATTATTACACTAACAATAATTATCAACAATGTAGGAAGAATGAATATACCAACAATGTTAATAGAACAATGGTTGAATCACCAAAATGATCCCCGAGCATGGCCACGCTGCTGCTCACTGCTCTCACCTCTGGGTGGAACAAGGGGATGGGTCAAATTTCACCACACTTAGTGTGTGTGAGACAATCATTGGAACTTTAACTTAACTTTATAATAATGAGCCAAATTTTTTGAATGATACTGCTGTTCTAAATGTGTCCACTAGATGTCGCAATAGCAATTCTTGGTAGATGATGCTACATATGTTAAAAACAAACAAAAAAACACAGTGCACCAGTCGAAGAAAATGAGCAAACTACATAAATAACATACTGTAATTTGATTTTGATATTTTTTTATCTTGATAGATTGAAAATGAACACCAATGAGTTGACTGAACATTGTCACAATGTATTCAGAAAATATAGAATTTAGAACAGCAGTTTCTTTCATTCAATAGTTTCGGCTCTGTTTTTTTTCATTAAATTTTTGACATCCGACATTCCTACCCATTACATATTTGCATACGTCATATATCTATTCTGCCCCAAATGTCAGAATATTTTGTTTATATCCCAACGGTGCCACCCCCGCCAAATAAAAAGAAAAAAGCAGCAAAACAAAGTAATAATTTTTAGAGATTAATAATTAAATAAATAAAATAATAGTAAATTAAGAATACTAATCAGAAATAAAATAATATAAACAGATAGTAAATAATTATAGATGGATGGCTGGAACGAACGAACTTGATTCCTTCTGGAGAGTTCCCTCAGGAAAATTAAAAATTAAGAATACTATTCAGAAATAAAATATAAACAGTAAATAATTCTGTATGTATATGTATATATACAATATATATGTGTATTAAATAAATAATATTATTTATTTTATATATTACATACACATATGTATGTGTGTATTAAATATATATATATATATATATATATATATATATATATATATATATATATATATATATATATATATATATATATATATATATATATATATATATATATATAATTTATTTTATATATCCATCCATCCATTTTCTACCGCTTATTCCCTTAGGCTCCAGCGCGACCCCGATCTCAGCTACAATCGGGCGGAAGGCGGGATACACCCTGGACAAGTCGCTATATATATATATATATATATATATATATATATATATATATATAATGATTTACTGTTTATATTTTATTTCTGATTAGTATTCTTAATTTACTATTATTTTATTTGATATATCTAAATATTATTATTACTGTGTTTTTTGTTTTTTTTTTGCAGTTTTTTTTCCCATTTATTTTAAAATAAATACATTTTTATACTTGGCAAACTCGTCTCGCGGGCCGGATAAAACCTGTTCACGGGCCGTTTGTTTAACACCCCTGATGTATTCCATAACTATCAAAAGATGTCTTGAAATGCCTTGATTTGTATTTTATGAGCCTGCCATTTGTTTCACCTTGTAAATCCAATTGCTGGTATAAACCAAGCTTTTGCACGATATTCACATTTTTTGGAGTTTCACCTGTATGTTAACCATCTGAATGTGGAGAGTACTCACGATTGAGTGACATCTTGGAAAGGGTGGGACGTGTCCATGCAGTCCAGTGGTCCTGCAGGTTTCTTCAGACCAGACCAGAGAAATGTGAGGCAGCTCCTTCAGATGGATCCTAAAGTGGAATGTACTGCTGACTCCATGAAGCTTCAGGTCCAAGATACTCCTTCCACTCCAGGATCCTTGATATTGGTTGACAGGGGTAGGTTTGACCAATATTTTGGTACCGGTACTAAAATTATTTTCATACTTTTCTAAATAAAGGGGACCACAAAACATTGCATTATTGACTTTATTTGAACAAAAAATCTTAGGGTACATTAAACCTGTTTCTTATTGCAAGTTTGTCCTTAAATAAAATAGTGAACATACAAGACAACTTGTCTTTTAGTAATAAGTAAACAAACAAAGGCTCCTAATTATGCAGTAACATATTGTGTCATTTTCCATTCTATTAATTTGTCCAAATTATCAGGGACAAGTGGTAGAAAATTAATTATTAATCATTTACTGTTAATATCTGCTTACTTTCTTTTTTAACATGTTCTATCTAAACTTGTGTTCAAATGTACTAATCACTTATTCTTCTGTTTGGACGCTTTACATTAGTTTTGGATGATACCACACATTTGGGTATCAAGCCGATACCAGGTAGTTACAGCAGGGGTCCCCAAACTTTTTGACTCAGGGGCCTTACTGGGTTAAAGAAATTTGGCCGGGGGCCAGGATGTGTGTGTGTGTGTATATATATATATATATATATATATATATATATATATATATATGTATATGTATATATGTGTGTGTGTGTGTGTGTGTGTGTGTGTGTGTGTGTGTGTGTGTGTGTGTACATATATACACACACACACTGTCTTTATAATCCGTTTTGTCATTTAACATTGATTTTCATCAACATTTAACATTGTCACGTTATCGATGGGAAAATTAATTTTTAGACAATACGATTTGCCTGAGCGACTAGGAGACACCAAGAGTAACAAGCGGTAGAAAATGGATTAGAAAAGAAAGATTAAAATTTATTTATTTTTTTTTTAACTTGGGACTTCCTGTGGGCCGGATTTTGGATGCTGGGGACCCCTGAGTTACAGGATCATACTTTGGTCATATTCAAAGTCCTCATGTGTCCAGGAACATATTTCCTGAGTTTATAAACATAATATACATTTGAAAAAAACGAAAGATGTGATGCTGAAAAATGTCGACGTAATCATAGTAGTATCAACCAGATACGCTCCTGTACTTGGTATCATTACAGTGGCTGTTAGGTGTAGATCCATGGCGTTTGTTTACATTGGGCTACGGTGTGTAGTGAATCATGTTTAGCCATTCCTCGTCCTGCAAGAAACTTACTTTATTTGTTGCCATGGAGACCAGGATTAGTCATTTAGAAGTAGCTAAAACACTGCGGATGGACGTTAGCCGCTAGCTAGCCATGTCTTAAAGCAGCTCTTCCTGAGGGTGTTTCACACCTTTTATTGTCAGTTTTTAGATCAAAATGCGTCCGTTCTCCCTTTTCTGTCTACACACTGTGTGTGCTTGTAAGTACTCCGTGATTGTGCGCTGCTGAACATGCTCCTCTGCTCGTAAACCAGCAATGTCATGACGACGACAGAAGGTGGTATAGTACCGAATATGGTTAATTAGTATCGCGGTACAATACTAATACCGGTATACCGTACTCAGGCGCACTCTTAATGATCATGTTTTGTGTTCTAGGGAGTCTATCCCCTCTGCCTCTGTCCATGCTGCCACAAAGCTGTGGTTACACCATCGGGTCCACACCGAGCGGTACGGTCTTGGTCGCTCCTTACAACGGCTGCTTTGTCACTCTTCAGGTATTGTGCCGAAAACTGCCCACACACAGGAATTTATGTTAACAATTTTTATTATTTTTTTTTTTTTTAAGGAGGATAGTTATGTACTGCCATTACTTTGGTGGGGGCTTCCTGTGAGGATGACTTGCCCGTTGATGGGACGGTCTTCAAACACACCGATGGTCACCTGCCATGCTGCGGGCATGTTTGTCAAATTTGAGCGGGTTCCCTATGCCTCCGACATTAAAATAAAGTGTAAGTTGCTTTTACTTACTTTGATTCACATCCATGATGGGGATACAGTAGATCCCACCCCCAAAATGGACGATTTGTGGTCACACTGCAAAAAGTCAGTATTCAAAAACAAGAAAAAACAAATTAGAAGTATTTTATTTGAACTAAGCAAAATTATCTGCCAATAGATCAAGAAAATTTGGCTTGTCAAGACTTTCCAAAACAAGTAAAATTAGCTAACCTCAATAAACCCAAAAATACCTTTTTAAAATAAGTATATTCTCACTAATAACAAGTGTACTACTATATGAGTACATATTTTCTATTGTTTCATTGAAAATAAAACAGCAAAAGTAAATTTGGCTGTCATCTGTTTTAATTATGAGACACAATTGTGTCAAAGTCATGATTTTTTTTTTTTTACATGCTTTAAATAAAAAATTACTACTTTAAAAAAGTAGTTTTATACTTGTGAGTGTTGATGACACAGCTTTGCATCACTTGATATTCTAGTTTCAAGCATGTTTTACTCAATATAGGTCATCAAATCTCAGCAACAAGCTGTAATATCTTACTGAGATCATTTAGGACCAAAACATTTAAAACAAGTAAAAACACTCACACATAAAATCTTATGTAAGAAGTGTGTGTTGCTGAGCATAATCTGAACTGGACCTGGTTTTAAGAACCCTTTTGAGCAATCTTTCATTGACATTCTGGTCTGGTGAATATAAGGTCCTTTTTAAAAAAAATTAAATAAGATAAATAAACGTTTTCTTGAATAAAAAAAGAAAGTAAAACAATATAAAAACAATTACATAAAAAATAGTAATTAATGAAAATGTATTGGACCAGCAGCACACACAATCATGTGTGCTTCAAGGACTGTATCCCTTAATGCAGACTGTTTGATAACGGAAAGAGACAGCCCCTTTTAATAATAATAATAATAATAGATTTTAATAATAATAATAATACCTGAGATTTATATAGCGCTTTTCTAAGTACCCAAAGTCGCTTTACATGTTAAAAACCCATCATTCATTCACACCTGGTGGTGGTAAGCTACTTTCATAGCCACAGCTGCCCTGGGGTAGACTGACGGAAGCGTGGCTGCCAATTTGCGCCTACGGCCCCTCCGACCACCACCTATCATTCATTCAACATTCATTCACCAGTATGAGCGGCACCGGGGGCAAGGGTGAAGTGTCCTGCCCAAGGACACAACGGCATGGTAAGAGGCGGGGAGCGAACCTGCAACCCTCAGGTTTCTGACACGGGCGCTCTACCCACTACGCCATGCCGCCCCATTTTATTTGTAAAAAGCACTTTATATTGAGTAAACAATCTCAAAGTGCTACAGTGTATTAAAAAATAAAAAAAGATAAAGAAATAAATACAAATAAAAACTAGTATAGCCAAATAGCTATAACTAGTATGCATATATCTAAAAAAAAAAAAAAGGCTTTTTTAAAAAGGGCTTTTAAGTTGGTGTAGATCCACCAATGGTGTTTGTTTACATTTTGAAGCCGGCGGACCAGTACTTCTCTGAGGCGGTTTTGTACCGAATATGATTAATTAGTATCGTGGTACTATACCAATTTGTATGGTCACCTACTTTGTAGGTGATCATACAAATTAGTCTAATATTGTGTGTCAATAATGAATAACTCTTAAGATTACACTCAGGGCCAGTAAAAAATAAATGCTTTGGGCCAAAAGTATATATATATATATTTTTAAGTCAAGTCTAGCAATACAAAGTGTAACCGAAACAGTGTGAATTTGTAGATTAAACCCCCTGTCTGCTGCATTAATAGTTAATTTTATAGTTTGTTTTATCAGTTTGTCCCTCAGCATGTGCCAAAAGAAGGCAAAGTGTTCCCAAATAGAAAACGTGACGGAAAATCTTAAATTCTAGCTTCTCCTTAGCACTATTGCTAACCATTGCTCACGCAAGCCAAAGTAGGCTGCACTAAGTTTACCTTGTTGACGTACGACTCGAGGCAAACTTCCTGTTCTTCACTTTGTTTACCGATTTAGAAAATTCCAAAATATATGCATGTATCGTTACACCCCTCAACCAGCGCCATGGTTGGACTGGAGGTTCCACTGTACAGTATTTAACTGCCACCTGTTTCTTTGTCCACAAAGATGTATGATGGATTGAACTGCAAGCAAAAGTGGCTAAGTTGTAATTCATTGTAATTCTTTCCAGTGAATGGCACCTGGGAGGGGTTGATTACTGCAGCACCCAAATGTAGGATCAGTGTAGTTGAACATAAAGGTGTGACCATCTTTGTCCGCTATGATCCCTGTGTGGAGAAGGAGGTATGTGATTGAAAGTTGCACGTTTCGTTTGGAGTATTTGACTGACTGTTTTAATTGCAGGATGGACTGTACACCGTTTTATTGGCGGGACAAGGAGAAACTAAGGTTTCCTGTCCATCAATGACCCAAGGTCAATCTAAACCCGCAATAGGCCCAACACAGGCTCCAAAACAACCGCAAGCCCCAGGTGATGAGTTGTATCCCCCTCACCCAGTCTATCCTTCACCTTCAAATCCACACAGACCTGTGGAAAATCCCATGCCTGTTCCCTACCAGTTTCAACCTGGGGTACCTCCTGTACCACAGGCTGAAAATGAACCAGATACCAAACCCGTGCCTGCCCTACAGTACCCCAAACCACAACAACCTGAAGTTATTCCAGGTCATATTCACAAGCCTGACCATTTGTACCCCTATCCACTTTACCCTATGCCTAGTCCTGGAGCAGACCTTGACAAAAAACCCATGCCTGTTCAACCTGAAGTTCCTCCAGGTCATGAGAATCCGCCATTGTATCCCTTCCCTATGCCATGGCCAGGAAATAAACCAAATCAAGTTGCCAAACCAGTTCCTTCTCCACAGCCCCCTAAACCACAACCTGAGGTTTTACCAGGTCATATCCCTCACCCAGTCTATCCTTCACCTTCAAATCCACACAAACCTGTGGAAAATCCCATGCCTGTTCCCTACCAGTTTCAACATGGGGTACCTCCTGTACCACAGGCTGAAAATGAACCAGATACCAAACCCGTGCCTGCCCTACAGTACCCCAAACCACAACAACCTGAAGTTATTCCAGGTCATATTCACAAGCCTGACCATTTGTACCCCTATCCACTTTACCCTATGCCTAGTCCTGGAGCAGACCTTGACAAAACCCCCATGCCTGTTCAACCTGAAGTTCCTCCAGGTCATGAGAATCCATTTTATCCCTTCCCTATGCCATGGCCAGGAAAAAACCCAAATCAAGTTGCCAAACCAGTTCCTTCTCCACAGCCCCCTAAACCACAACAACCTGAGGTTTTACCAGGTCATATCCATAAGCCTGTTTATCCTTACCAATATCCACTTTACCCACTAATTAACCCTATAGAGGACCCTGACAAAAAACCCATGCTTGCTCCATCAAAACAACCTGAAGGTCCTCCAGGTCCAGAGAAGCCATTGTACGCCTTCTTCGACATGCCATGGCCTGAAAAAAAACCTGGGGTACAACTAGGTCAAGATGTAGAACCAGCCTATCCCAATTCATTTTACCCTGTAACACTTGATGATAAACCCGTTGTACCCCCTCTTCTACAGCCACAAAAACCTGGTACTCAGACCAGTCAGACTGAACAGCCGCTACCTGAAATGAATCCTAATCCTAAACTGCAAGACCCTGAAATTTCACAGGGTGAAGAGCATCAGCCAGTCCACCCTTATTCTTTTGACTCCTTATCAGGGTCTGAACCTAAACCAATGGACAAGCCTATGCCAGCTCTACAACAACCTGAGTGTCCTCCAGGTAACGTGCTTTGCAAGTACCCATATTCACCGTATCCTTTGCCTGGCCCTGAACCATCTAAAAAGCCGATGCCACTTGAACCAAAACAACCTGAGGTTCCTCCGTGTAAACAGCAGCAGCCAGCCTATCCACACCTCTATCCATTCGACCCTGTCACAAACCCTAAAGAACCAGGCAAAAAGCCATTGCCTAATCCATGGCCGTTCCAGCATAAGGTGCCACTGAGTTATGTGGAGAAGCCAGTCTACTCCTTCTTTATAACAGAGCCTGAAAATAAACCAGTTACCAAACCTGTACAACATCCACAGCCTCCCAAACAACCAAAGCCTGAATTGCCTCCAGATCAGGACCAGCAGGCTTATTATCCATATACCTATCCAGTCTACCCTGTACCCCTTTCTGAAGAGATTTCCAAAAATCCAATACCTTCTCAGCAATCTGACCCAAAACAACCTGAACTGCCTCTGGGTCATGCAAAGAATCCAGTCAACCCCTATCCTTATTTTCCATTTAACTCTGTACCAGTTATCAAGCCCCCACTTGCTCCACAGGCACCGCAACAGCAGAAGCCTAAGGTTCCTGGGAAAACAATTCAGGGACAAGTCCACATGTCCTTTCAATCTCAAATACCACAAATCTCAGATAGTGAAACATATTCTAATACACATTTCACTGAGAAGCCTGAAGAAAGTGAAAAACGTTTACCTGTCAAACCTCTACATAGTCAGAAACCCCAATGGCATCCTCTACCACCATATTCTCCAAACAAGCACTCCCAACAGGTTAAAAGCCCTGCGCAGTCTGCTAAAGGGGAAGCGTCCCTTCATGGTTCAACACATGGTTGTGTTAAGTTTTGCACTACTGGTTATTCAAATTGCTGCCCACAGATTGCTTTTCATCAACATCTTTATCATCTTACCCCTTCTGATCCAGATGGTAAAGTGATTGGTGGGATCTCCCAGGGATTTCCATATGTTGCCTCTGTGACTTATGGCCTTGGAGATGATATTAGTCACACCTGGCCTGCTCAAAAACCACATGACTCTGTCCTTCCCTCCAGTCACTCGTTGACATACGAAAGTCAAAAACACCACCACCAGCTACCAGGTGGCAACCCGGCATTATTAGGAAGTAATCCCATCAAGGCAGCAGCTCCTGAGATACCAATTCCCCCTTTTGTTCCTGACCCCAATGTGTATTTTTCCAGTTGGCCATATGAGACTGAACATTCTCCACAAGGCCAATCATCACCTCAGGTTGCGCCTCAGTTCGGTTTTCAGAATCCGTTTCATGTCCCTGTCAAACATGGCGGGCAAAATCAAAATGGCGCCATAAGTAATTCACCCGATTTAGGTGCTATGTCTTATATTACCAAACTACTTCAGCAGCACCAACACGCACATCAAATGCCAACTCCCATGGACCTGGAAAGACCTTCCCCTTCACAAACTCAGGGTGAACTTGGTCCTTTGCCTCCCTACGCAATGCTTAAAGATGAAGAAGCAGCTGCAAATACTTCATCAGTCCGAAACTACTTTCCGCATTCATCACTTCTAAAAAGAAGGAAATCCTCCAAACGTGACTCGTATGAACCAAAAGGATACATGCTACTACAACGTGGTCCACCAGGTAAAACGCCTGGTGCTTCGGAGTCGGAACAGAAAATCCAGACAGTGGCTGTTGACCAAACTGTCCCTGCCCAACGTTTTGCAAGGAAACCACAACATCGGATATTGCTAGGGAAAGAACTGGCCAAGCCTTCCAACGATGACTCAAAATCCAACAAACATACCAGTCTGCCGTATGTCCCTGTAAAAGTATCAAAAGTCAAGAGATCAGTGGCTGACAGGCTTGGTAGGTCATTGTTCAAGTGATATGAATTTCTTACGACTGTCTTTACACTGATGTGACTTGTTTATTACAGGACTGGGCCATCGCAGTGACGGAGGATCCGAACGGAATAAGCCAAAATGACATGCATTCATTGTACAACTATTTAATTTGACTGCCAAACTCACAAAAACATGCTCTGTTTGTTATTAAATCAGTAAGTACATCATTCTTGTTGAAACTTTATTTTGTTTTGCCGTGAATTGTTTGCACAATTAACAGTACTTAACCTGCTCAGGGGCCTTGTGGTTAGTGTCCGCCCTGAGATTGGTAGACTATACTAGACCAAAAGACTACAAAAATGGGACCAGTTACCTCCCTGCTTGGCACTCAGCATCAAGGGTTGGAATTGGGGTTAAATCACCAAAATGACTCTCCAAACGCGGCCACCGCTGCTGCTCACTGCTCCCCTCACCTCTCGGGGTGGAACAAGGGGATGGGTCAAATGCAGAGGGTAATTTCACCACACCTAGTGTGTGTGTGACTATCAGTGGTACTTTAACTAACTTTAAAAGCCCAAATTATTTTTGTATTGACACTTCACTTTAGTTTAGTCTTGACTCTCTGAATGCTTGAGCTTTTTAGACTTCTTCGTGTATAGGGATGATGTTTGATAAGAAATTATCGAGTTTGAGCCCATTATCGAATCCTCTTATCGAACCGATTCCTTATCGATTCTCTTATCGAATCCAGATAGGTTGTTGTATATGGAAAAAAACTATATTTGGTTTAACAAAAGCTCACTATGTGGGCTCTGTACCGAGGATGTCGTTGAGGCTTGTACAGCCCTTTGAGACACTTGTGATTTAGGGCTATATAAATAAACATTGATTGATTGATTGATTGACTTATTTTATAAGAATAAAATAAAAATAAAAATAAATAAATATTGACTGTTACCCCCCTAAAAAAATAAAATAAATGACTGTTACCCAAATTATATTAAGTGGGATTTTTCAGAAAAACAAATATATACAGTAACAGAAAAACAACCTGTCTCTGTGATCACTATAGGTGTATAAATAATAATATAGTGTTAAATAAAATCAGTCCCTTGGGCACAAAACTGAAAATAATACAGCTCTCCAAAAAGTGCACTTCTGCTGCTATTGGAACATACTAACGACACACACAAGCAGACAGCTAACAAACAATCCAAGACGTCTAATAAAGTTCCAAAGCAGATTAATCCATGTAGGCACTTAATTGTTGTTGATCTTGCTTTGTCTTTTCCTATCTTTACTTTTGTCTTGCACTGGACTGTTATTTATTTTTTTAAACTGAAATACACACAATGACAAATGTATAAGCTATGCGATTCAATTAACATACTGAAATGTAATGCGCAATATGTAAATATTAGCTTCACAGAAATATACAGTAATATCATCAAATACTTCTAAGTGTTGAAACTATTTCGATGGTGGAAATACACGACTGGCAGCCATTTTTTTAAGTCCTCAAAACATCCATTGAAACAGTGCACACATCGTTTTTCAATAAACATCTTACTATCAAATGTAACCACTTTCCACCTTAATATTGAGTTACATAAACAAGTTAAACAGTTTACTTACAGACTTATCTTTTCCAAGGCTTGTAAGAGCTAACACAACTTGTCTACTTAATTGTCTCATGAACTGAGCAGACGTCGCCAACCCGGAAGTGCCCAAACTAATGATGCGTAGTATTTTCATATCGCCACAAGGTGTCAGTAAGAGTATACAATCAAATGGTCATAACATTGTCGTCCCTCAGGGCATTTCCTGTGGGATGGGATTCGTTCCCAGGGATTCGAATAAAGAACCAACTCTTTTTCTCTACTATAGTGGCCTCGATAACAGGAACAGGTTCTCAAAAAGGGATTCGAGTCCAGGGAACCGGTTCTTTTCTTATCGAACAACCGGGAGAACCGGTTTTGAACATCCCTATTCGTGTATGTATATTAAAAATGTCGATGGTGGAAATACGACTAGCAGCCATTTTTTAAGTCCTCAAAACATCCATTGAAACAGTACACAAAAATCGTTTTTCAATAAACATCTTACTATCAAATTTAACAATTTTCCACCTTAATATTGAGTTACATAAACAAATTAAAATGTTTACTTCCAGACTTATCTTTTCCAAAGCTTGTAAGAGCTAACACAACTTTTCTACTTCTCTATTGTCTCAACCCGGAAGTGCCCAAACTAATGACGCATAGTATTTTCATACCGCCACAAGGTGTCAGTAAGAGTCTACAATCAAATGGGCATAACATTGTCGTTCCACAGGGCATTTCCTGTGGGAAGGGATTCGTTCCCAGGGATTCGAATAAAGAACCAACTCTTTTTCTTTACTATAGTGGCCTCGATAACGGGAACCGGTTCTCAAAAAGGGATTCGAGTCCAGGGAATCGGTTCTTTTATCGGAGAACCGGTTTCAAACATCATCCCTATTCGTGTATGTACATTAAATGACCGGAGTCATATAATTTTTAAACACTTGAGAAGATGCTTTTTTTTTAAAAGTTTGGTTTTATTTGTTATGAGGGCTTAATCTACACATTTCCAAATTAATGAACTATTAGGACAGTGTTTCAGAATGAACCCAGGTTTTATGAAAACAGTCTGTGATGCGTAGGGACACTCAAAAGAATCGGACCCTTCCTGGGCACCGGGGAATGAGAAGAACGGGCTCTGTTGCCACGACGTTGGGAACTGTAGTATCTGCAGAACCCGATACATCTCTCTTAACCATGCCGACTGGAAGTTCAACGCTGGCCGAGGAAGTGTCAGCAGCTAGAGTTGAGGCAACTGGTGCAGCTGTACCATTTAACGCCACCACCGGCACCACTTCGTCAGACTCTGATGACACCGACAGAAGTCCAGTAACGTGGGGGTCGTGGTGAGAAGTCAGTTTGTGGTGTCTCAGGCCATGCTTTCTGGAGAGACCGACTGTGTGTGCATGGAAAGCTGGGGACCAACTCGGCACAGCAGTGCTGTTGGCATCTTGCAGAGGAGGCTAAGGTGCACAGACAAATTCATGACTTAACTTACTGTTCAGTTTAAAGGAAGTGTACTGTATATCTCACCATCACGGGAAACGTCTTGCAGTTAACGGTGTGGGCAGCACTCACGCCTTTGGCAGAGCAAATGCCACGTGTCTGGAAAATGTTTTATATTTTTTGTCATTTATGCAGATTTAGAGGCTTCTGACATATATGGTAAATGGGTTATACTTGTATAGCACTTTTCTACCTTCAAGGTACTCAAAGCGCTTCGGCTCTATTTCCACGTTCACCCATTCACACACACTGATGGCGAGAGCTGCCATGCAAGGTTAACCACAACCCATCAGGAGCAAGGGTGACGTGTCTTGCTCAAGGACACAACGGACACGACGCGGTTGGTAGAAGGTGGGGTTCAAACTAGGAACCCTCAGGTTGCTGCCACGGCAACTCTCCCAACCGCACCCCGCCGTCGCCAATATACTCTTTAATATACAACTACCAGAGGCGGTCTTAAGTGGAGGGGAAAGTAGGAATGTTAGACTCAGGGGCCCCCGGGCTTTTGTAAAGTTTGAAGATTTTAATTTCTCAAATTTCAAGTAATTTAAATATGGAAATTATACATAAATATGGCTGTGAAAGATCGGTAATAAGGTTGCGTCAATCAAATTATGTCTAAAATTGAAAATGGTTTGTTGCACCTGGATAGTGTTCATACTTGCCAACCCTCCCGGATTTTCCGGGAGATTCCCGGAATTCAGTGCCTCTCCCGAAAACCTCCCGGAAGAAATTTTCTCCCGAAAATCTATTTAGCCGGAGCTGGAGGCCACGCCCCCTCCAGCTCCAGGCGGACCTGAGTGGGGACAGCGGCGACAGTCTGTTTTCACGTCCGCTTTCCCACGATATAAACAGCGTGCCTGCCCAATCACGTTATAACTGTAGAATGATCGAGGGCGAGTTCTTGGCCACCTGCTCAGTGGCCTAGTGGTTAGAGTGTCCGCCCTGAGATCGGTAGGTTGTGAGTTCAAACCCCAGCCGAGTCATACCAAAGACTATAAAAATGGGACCCATTGCCTCCCTGCTTGGCACTCAGCATCAGGGTTGGAATTGGGGGTTAAATCACCAAAATGATTCCCGGGCGCGGCACCGCTGCTGCCCACTGCTCCCCTCACCTCCCAGGAGGTGAATAAGGGGATGGGTCAAATGCAGAGGACAAATTTCACCACACCTAGTGTGTGTGTGACAATCATTGGTACTTTAACTTTAACTTAACTTTAACTTAAGTGGGTTTATTGTTAGGCAGTTTCATTATCGTCCTCCCAGCGCGGTAACAACACACAACAGCAGTCACGTTTTCGTCTACCGTAAAGCAGTTCGTCTGCCGTAAACAGCAATGTTGTGACACTCTTAAACAGGACAATACTGCCATCTACTGGATAGCCTCCGGTGCACTGAAATTCAAGTATATGTATAATAAAATATATATATATATATATATATATATATATATATATATATATATATATATATATATATATATATATATATATATATATATATATATATAGCTAGAATTCACTGAAAGTCAAGTATTTCATACATATATATATATATATATATATATATATATATATATATATATATATATATATATATATGAAATATATATGAAATACTTGAGTTGGTGAATTCTAGCTGTAAGTATACTCCTCCCCTCTTAACCACGCCCCCAACCTCGCCCCACGCCCCCGCCCCACCCCCGACCACGCCCCACCCCCCACCTCCCGGAATCGGCGGTCTCAAGGTTGGCAAGTATGATAGTGTTGCGTCCGACCAGTCTTCCTCTCAGGGAATAAAACACACTGGTCAATCCCAAATTCTTTCGGATGACATATGTTGAGGGCAGCACGGTGGAAGAGGGGTTAGTGCATCTGCCTCACAATACGAAGGTCCTGAGTAGTCCTGGATTCAATCTCGGGCTCGGGATCTTTCTGTGTGGAGTTTGCATGTTCTCCCCGTGACTGCGTGGGTTCCCTCCGGGTACTCCGGCTTCCTCCCACCTCCAAAGACATGCACCTGTGGATAGGCCCCTCCCACCTCCAAGGACATGCACCTGGGGATAGGGCCCTCCCACCTCCAAAGACATGCACCTGGGGATAGGTTGATTGGCAACACTAAATTGGCCCTAGTGTGTGAATGTGAGTGTGAATGTTGTCTGTCTATCTGTGTTGGCCCTGCAATGAGGTGGCGACTTGTCCAGGGTGTACCCCGCCTTCCGCCCGATTGTAGCTGAGATAGGCTCCAGCGCCCCCCGCGACCCCGAAGGGAATAAGCGGTAGAAAATGGATGGATGGATGGACATATGTTGAGTAAGAAGGACCACCAAGACAGAATAGCAACATTACCAAGTTTTTCTAAAGCTTTAGGAGACCAGTCCTTACAAATGCCGTACTAGCAGCATCAAGAAGCGGTCTAAAAATCAAATGGAAAGAGTCAGCTTATTTAGTAAGAAAACAGCCCCCTTCCGCCCAGAAAGAAATACAGCCTTTTTGTTTTAAACTGATAAGGCCTTCTTCACAAAAAGGGAGTACCGTATTTTTCGGAGTATAAGTCGCTCCGGAGTATAAGTCGCACCAGCCGAAAATGCATAATAAAGAAGGAAAAAAATATATATATAAGACGCACTGGAGTATAAGTCGCATTTTTGGGGGAAATGTATTTGATAAAAGCAAACACCAAGAATAGACATTTGAAAGGCAATTTAAAATAAATAAAGAATAGTGAACAACAGGCTGAATAAGTGTACGTTATATGAGGCATAAATAACCAACTGAGAACGTGCCTGGTATGTTAACGTAACATATTATGGTAAGAGTCATTCAAATAACTATAACATATAGAACATGCTATACGTTTACCAAACAATCTGTCACTGCTAATCGCTAAATCCCATGAAATCTTATACGTCTAGTCTCTTACGTGAATGAGATAAATAATATTATTTTATATTTTACGCTAATGTGTTAATAATTTCACACATAAGTCACTCCTGAGTATAAGTCGCACCCCCGGCCAAACTATGAAAAAAAACTGTGACTTATGGTCCGAAAATCATTATACTCCCAACAGACGTTCCAGGTCTTCAAGGTGAAACACAGAGTTCACTAACAAACATAAGGAAAAAGCACAAAGTGTACACATGGGAAAATATTAGCTGCTTCAAACATGACTATGGATAAAGAAAGAACACTTAAAGGCCTACTGAAAGCCACTACTACCGACCACGCAGTCTGATAGTTTATATATCAATGATGAAATCTTAACATTGCAACACATGCCAATACGGCCGGGTTAACTTATAAAGAGCAATTTTAAATTTCCCGCGAAACTTCCGGTTGAAAACGTCTATGTATGATGACGTATGCGCGTGACGTCAATCGTTGAACCGGAAGTATTCGGACACCATTGAATCCAATACAAAAAAGCTCTGTTTTCACCACATAATTCCACAGTATTCTGGACATCTGTGTTGGTGAATCTTTTGCAATTTGTTTAATGAACAATGAAGACTGCAAAGAAGAAAGTTGTAGGCGGGATCGGTGTATTAGCGACTGGCTGCAGCAACACAACCAGGAGGACTTTGAGATGGATAGCAGACACGCTAGCCGCCGACCTCACCTTGACTTCCTCCGTCTCCGGGCCGCCAACCGCATCTATGATCGTCGCTCCGTCGATCGCTGGAACGCAGGTGAGCACGGGTGTTGATGAGCAGATGAGGGCTGGCGTAGGTGGATAGCTAATGTTTTTAGCATAGCTCTGTGAGGTCCCGTTGCTAAGTTAGCTTCAATGGCGTCGTTAGCAACAGCATTGTTAAGCTTCGCCAGGCTGGAAGCATTAACCGTGTATTTACAGGTCCATGGTTTAATAGTATTGTTGATTTTCTGTCTATCCTTCCAGTCAGGGGTTTATTTATTTTGCTTCTATCTGCATTTAAGCACGAAGCTATCACGTTAGCTCCGTAACTAAAGTGCTTCGCCGATGTATTGTCGTGGAGATAAAAGTCACTGTGAATGTCCATTTCGCGTTCTCGACTCTCATTTTCAAGAGGATATAGTATCCGAGGTGGTTTAAAATACAAATCCGTGATCCACAATAGAAAAAGGAGAAAGTGTGGAATCCAATGAGCCAGCTTGTACCTAAGTTACGGTCAGAGCGAAAAAAGATGTGTCCTGCACTGCACTCTAGTCCTTCACTCTGACGTTCCTCATCCACGAATCTTTCATCCTGGCTCAAATTAATGGGGTAATCGTCGCTTTCTCGGTCCGAATCGCTCTCGCTGCTGGTGTAAACAATGGGGAAATGTGAGGAGCCTTTCAACCTGTGACGTCACGCTACTTCCGGTACAGGCAAGGCTTTTTTTTATCAGCGACCAAAAGTTGTGAACTTTATCGTCGATGTTCTCTACTAAATCCTTTCAGCAAAAATATGGCAATATCGCGAAATGATCAAGTATGACACATAGAATGGATCTGCTATCCCCGTTTGAATTAAAAAAATTCATTTCAGTAGGCCTTTAACAAGGGAAGGCTTAACCCCAAGGAGATGCGCTAATATTAATATAATTATAGTACCGTATTTTCCGGACCATAGGGCGCACCGGATTAAAAGGCGCATTGCCGATGAGCGGGTCTATTCAGGTCTATTTTCATACAAAAGGTGCACCGGATTATAAAGCGCATTATAGGAGTAATATTGTTATTAATTTTTCTAAATGTAAAAGACTTCCTTGTGGTCTACATAACATGTAATGGTGGTTCTTTGGTCAAAATGTTGCATAGATGATGTTTTACAGACCATCTTCAAGCTGCTTTCTGACAGTCGCTTCAGGATGCATCGTTTTGTGGGCGGTCTTATATACGGGGCTCACCTTCGGCAGCATCCTCTCCCCGTCATCTTTGTTGTAGCGGTGTAGCGTGCAAGGACGGGAGTGGAAGAAGTGTCAAAAGATGGCGCTAACTGTTTTAATGACATTCAGACTTTACTTAAACTAATAACAGAGCAGCATCTCCTCATCCGTGGCTCACTAGTGAAACAACAACGCCGGAAATGTGTCCCGTGAAAAACCGTCCGACCGGAACTCTCTAATAACTAAGGTTCCTTGGGTGAATAATGTAAACTCACTATACCAGTAGGTTTTAGCGCTTTCATGGCGAGTTTACTGACAGATATAAGTAAGAACTTTACACTACCTTATATTAGAAATGAATGTCCCATAACAAGAAGATAGAGAAAAAGAAGAAACGTATCGACTATGTCGTCGGAACGGACTACAGAGGCGGATATGCGCACATTTTCAGGACTTATGCAGATCCCAAATACAGATCAGCAGGTACCAGAAGGTAAGAAAAGTTGCTTTTGCACAATATTGCGAAACAAACCTTGTACACACACCATACTATTTCTATGTTGATGCACAGTACAATCTACCAAACGGTGCGGCTTCATGGCTTACCAAAGTCGTACTAAAACATTTTGATAGATTTTTGAGCGCCGTGTGTAATGTTCTATATTTTCAATGGAACATATAACATTTTGGTGTGGTTTACTTGAGTCACATTGCAGTATCGCCATCTACTGGTCACACTTATCATTTCACCATGTACCAAATAAAATAGCTTCGAGGTCGGT
Source organism: Entelurus aequoreus (assembly GCF_033978785.1). Lineage (NCBI taxonomy): Eukaryota > Metazoa > Chordata > Actinopteri > Syngnathiformes > Syngnathidae > Entelurus > Entelurus aequoreus. The sequence goes on along the minus strand of NC_084744.1, from coordinate 29,973,632 downwards.
AAGCACAACCAAAATTATTCCGTACATTAGGTGCACCGTCGAGTTTTGAGAAAATGAAAGGAATTTAAGTGCGCCTTATAGTCCGAAAAATATTGTAATAAAGGTGTATTATTATGATTCACTAATATCTCTCAACTTTGAAGTTGACATGATTTAGGTAAATAATGTTTTGTTATGTGATTGTTTAAATTCATATCCAGGCCACTTTATATTGAATTTGTTGGGACGTTTTGAAAAAACATACACCATTTTTTTTTAGGGGGTTTATCTCATCGAGATGTATTTATCCCGTCTTTTAATGTCAAAAAACGTATTTTAGGTTAGTTTTTAAAAATCTGTTTTCAACCAAATTCATGCAACAGTTTTTTTTTTCTTAAAGCATGGAAACACACCAAGTGAGTGTGTATGGGGCGGCAGTGTTGGGTTTAGGGTGGGATGGGGGACCCTTCAGGAGCCTTGTGTGTGGGGACCAGATTTTGGTGCAACAGGGCCGTAGCAACTACAGCTTCAAATAGTAGGCTCTTGTACAATACATGGAAAATGATTTAATGCTTTGTACTTACAACGATGCCATCAGTCAGGGGTGCACACACATCGTTAGTGCAGTTAGCCTCAGCGACAACGTACTCTGCAAAATACCGCGGTCCACCAGAAACAATCTGAAACAAGTAGGCAAGTAAACTTTATTTATAAAGTGCTTTTCACAAGTAAAACGGACATAAAACTGTACAAAATATAGATGAATTAAAACAACAAATAAATTAAAACAACATCATAAAAAGGCTTGTTGTAACACGTGGCTTGGCATTGTCTTGCTGAAATAAGCAGGGGCGTCCATGATAACGTTGCTTGGATGGCAACATATGTTGCTCCAAAACCTGTACGAACCTTTCAGCTTTAATGGCGCCTTCACAGATGTGTAAGTTACCCATGTCTTGGGCACTAATACACCCCCATACCATCACAGATGCTTGCTTTTCAACTTTGCGCCTATAACAATCCGGATGGTTATTTTCCTCTTTGGTCCGGAGGACACGACGTCCACAGTTTCCAAAAAACAATTTGAAATGTGGACTCGTCAGAACACTTTTCCACTTTGCATCAGTCCATTTTAGATGAGCTCAGGCCCAGCGAAGCCGGCAGCGTTTCTGGGTGTTGTTGATAAATGGCTTTCGCTTTGCATAGTAAAGTTTTAACTTGCACTTATAGATGTAGCGACCAACTGTGGTTACTGACAGTGGGTTTCTAAAGTGTTTCTGAGCCCATGCGGTGATATCCTTTACACACAGATGTCGCTTTTTGATGCAGTACCGCCTGAGGGATCAAAGGTCCATAATATCATCGCTTACGTGCAGTGATTTCTCCAGATTCTCGGAACCTTTTGATGATATTACGGACCGTAGATGGTGAAATCCCTAAATTCCTTGCAATAGCTTGTTGAGTAATGTTGTGCCAGATTTTTATATATAGGTTGAAAAGGATTTTGCAAATAATTATATTCTGTTTTTATTTACCATTTACACAACGTGCCAACTTCACTTGACTGATCCAACACAACCCCAAGGTTTCTGGGACTGTTTTTAACAGATGCCCCCAGTGCACAGAGGGAGTTATAGATAAGGGGGATCTTTTTATCGGAAGCAATGAGGAGGTTTTTTTTAAGAATTTATCCAAAGGAAATTCGAAGACAACCAGTTTTTGATACATGACAAACATTCCGAGAACTCAGGAAAAAAATGTGAAACTCTGAATCAACAAGTGATTGAAATGCTAATCATCCAGCATGCAAAAGGTCAAGTGTCCAGGTGCACAGAACCCACCTGTGTCGACATCCTTCCGACCTCAAGAAGAGCATATGTGGTGTTAACTGTGAAGTTGTTGAAGGTTGCCAGAGAGGCCCGGACAAACTCCAGGGCTGTTGTGTGGTTCAGGGGAAGTAGAATGGGACAGCCCACACAGAGGTCTTCTGTTGACTCTAAACATGGACAGAAGACTTCATGTATTCTGCAGATGCCACTTTTATGGTTGGTATACAGCGGGGGTCTGCTCTTTAGCGCCGCCCTAGTGGCTCCCTGGAGCTTTTTCAGAAATGTATAAAAATAGAAAAAGGTCATAATAATAATAATAATATTTTTATTTGTAAAAAGCACTTTACATTGAGTAAACACCCTCAAAGTGCTACAGTGTATTAAAAAATTTCAAATAAAAAGATAATAAACAATAAATAAAACTAGTCCTAAGTGTCCAAAAACTTATGTCCAGTGTTAGTCCTTAGTGTCCCAATACTTTTGTCCAGTGTTAGTCCTAGGTGTCCCAATACTTTTGTCCAGTGTTAGTCCTTAGTGTCCCAATACTTTTGTCCAGTGTTAGTCCTAGGTGTCCCAATACTTTTGTCCAGTGTTAGTCCTTAGTGTCCCAATACTTTTGTCCAGTGTTAGTCCTAGGTGTCCCAATACTTTTGTCCAGTATTGGTCCTTAGTGTCCCAATACTTTTGTCCAGTGTTAGTCCTTAGTGTCCCAATACTGTTGTCCAGTGTTAGTCCTAGGTGTCCCAATACTTTTGTCCAGTGTTAGTCCTAGGTGTCCCAATACTTTTGTCCAGTGTTAGTCCTTAGTGTCCCAATACTTTTGTCCAGTGTTAGTCCTTAGTGTCCCAATACTTTTGTCTAGTGTTAGTCCTTAGTGTCCCAATACTTTTGTCCAGTGTTAGTTCTTAGTGTCCCAATACTTTTGTCTAGGTGTCCCAATACTTTTGTCTATTGTTAGTCCTTAGTGTCCCAATACTTTTGTCCAGTGTTAGTCCTTAGTGTCCCAATACTTTTGTCTAGGTGTCCCAATACTTTTGTCTATTGTTAGTCCTTAGTGTCCCAATACTTTTGTCTAGTGTTAGTCCTTAGTGTCCCAATACTTTTGTCCAGTGATAGTCCTTAGTGTCCCAATACTTTTGTCCAGTGTTAGTCCTTAGTGTCCCAATACTTTTGTCTAGTGTTAGTCCTTAGTGTCCCAATACTTTTGTCCAGTGTTTGTCCTTAGTGTCCCAATATGTTTGTCTAGGTGTCCCAATACTTTTGTCTATTGTTAGTCCTTAGTGTCCCAATACTTTTGTCCAGTGTTAGTCCTTAGTGTCCCAATACTTTTGTCTAGACGTCCCAATACTTTTGTCTATTGTTAGTCCTTAGTGTCCCAATACTTTTGTCTAGTGTTAGTCCTTAGTGTCCCAATACTTTTGTCCAGTGTTAGTCCTTAATGTACCAATATTTTTGTCTAGTGTTAGTCCTTAGTGTCCCAATACTTTTTGTCCAGTGTTAGTTCTTAGTGTCCCAATACTTTTGTCTAGGTGTCCCAATACTTTTGTCTATTGTTAGTCCTTAGTGTCCCAATACTTTTGTCCAGTGTTAGTTCTTAGTGTCCCAATACTTTTGTCTAGATGTCCCAATACTTTTGTCTATTGTTATTCCTTAGTGTCCCAATACTTTTGTCTAGTGTTAGTCCTTAGTGCCCCAATACTTTTGTCCAGTGATAGTCCTTAGTGTCCCAATACTTTTGTCCAGTGTTAGTCCTTAGTGTCCCAATACTTTTGTCTAGTGTTAGTCCTTAGTGTCCCAATACTTTTGTCCAGTGTTAGTTCTTAGTGTCCCAATACTTTTGTCTAGGTGTCCCAATACTTTTGTCTATTGTTAGTCCTTAGTGTCCCAATACTTTTGTCCAGTGATAGTCCTTAGTGTCCCAATACTTTTGTCTAGATGTCCCAAAACTTTTGTCTACTGTTAGTCCTTAGTGTCCCAATACTTTTGTCTAGTGTTAGTCCTTAGTGTCCCAATACTTTTGTCCAGTGTTAGTCCTTAGTGTCCCAATACTTTTGTCCAGTGATAGTCCTTAGTGTTCCAATACTTTTGTCCAGTGTTAGTCCTTAGTGTCCCAATACTTTTGCCTAGTGTTAGTCCTTAGTGTCCCAATACTTTTGTCCAGTGTTAGTCCTTAGTGTCCCAATACTTTTGTCCAGTGATAGTCCTTAGTGTCCCAATACTTTTGTTTAGGTGTCCCAATACAAACTAGAACAGCCACATAGCTAAAACTAGTATGCATGTATCTAAAAAAAAAGGCTTTTTTAATAAGAAGGGTTTTTAAGTCTTTTTTAAAAACATTCACAGTCTGTGGTGCCCTCAGGTGGTCAGGGAGAGCGTTCCACAGACTGGGAGCGGCGGGGGGAAAAAATATATTTTTTTGTTTTAATAGGGTTTCTGTAGGAGGACAATATGACACAAACCTCCCTAAATGTTAGAATTCCCACTGTTTGTACTAAACATGATTCTCTGATGAGAGTATTTGGCGAGCACCGTTTTGTCCTACTAAATTTGGTATCGGGGCAACAGTAATAGACACTGATATCATGTGTTGACTTCATTATATCACTTATAGAAGGCTTTTAATTGTTTGCGGCTCCAGACTGATTTCTTTGTTGTATTTTTGGTCTAATATGGCTCTTTCAACATTTTGGGGTCGTATCTAAAAAAAATAGGCTTTTTTAAAAATAAGGGTTTTTAAGTCTTTTTTTAAAAGCATCCACAGTCTGTGGTGCCCTCAGGTGGTCAGGGAGAGCGTTCCACAGACTGGGAGCGGCGGGTGCGGGGGGATATATATTTTTGTTTTAATAGGGTTTCTGTAGGAGGACAACATGATACAAACCTCCCTAAATGTTAGAATTCCCACTGTTTGTACTAAACATGATTCTCTGATGAGACTATTTGGCGAGCACCGTTTTGTCCTACTAAATTTGATATCGGGGAAACAGTAATAGACACTTATATCATGTGTTGACTTCAGTATATCACTTATGGAAGGCTTTTAATTGTTTTGATTTCTTTGTTGTATTTTTGGTCCAATATGGCTCTTTCAACATTTTGGGTTGCCGACCCCTGGTATACAGATTAAAAATGAGACCTCTTCTTTGTGTTCTCACATGGTTACAAGTTGTATCATGGCAGACTTCAACAGTGTTGGCGTTAACTCATTTTTTGTGTCTTTATACGCATTGAAATCAGGGATGCAGATATTTATTTATTTTTTGAATTTTTTTTACCAACCTTGCCTTCTTCATGTCAAAACGGTGTTTTGTTTGTATTTGCCGAGTCAGATTTCCGTCTCCGTTTATTGCGTTTTTATTGGTCGACTTCAAAGTGATGAACTTTCCGGTACAATTTCTTTAAAGTTTGATTCACCGAACGTTTTATTCATCACAAATACTGATTTTCAAAGATCCAGCCTCACCAGGCACCAAGAAACACAATGTGGAATCCTGCTTGTCGGCTCCCAGACCGTGGTCGAGGAGCGCAGGGGAGACGTTCCCTCCAGCGGCTATATTTTGTCGGGGGTAACACCCTCCATTTCACCCGGCAGTGGGTCCGCTCTTTGGTCGGAATGACGAGGCCGTCGATTTGTTACAACTCTTTATTGATGTTTCCCACCGTGCTATTAACACTCCTGAACATGCTCCCTCTCCTAACTTGCCCACTCACTTACACACGTCACTCACCCCACATACCGCCGTTCTTAAAGGGGAACACACAGTTTATGGCCATCACAAAGTCAGAGATGAAATGCTAGAGTGCCACTGTATTCAATGACATTGAAACTAACTTGCCAAATTCTAAGTTTGTAGGCATTATTTGCCATGAAAGTGTTGATGTGGCGGTATTTAACCCTTGTGTGGTGTTCGGGTCTGTGGGACCCGTTTTCATTTTTTATTATATTTTTCAAACTGAGACTCACTGACATTGGCTCATTTTCTGTTAAGAACATATATCAGAATACATATTTAATGACCACACACCATACACCCCCCTACACATTTCTATTACATATAAGATGTCCGGGTCCACTGGACCCGGGGCTAATAGAAGTGTGGAAACTGATGTTCTGTGTACCACACACACACACACACACACACACACACACACACACACACACACACACACACACACACACACACACACACACACACACACACACACACACACACACACACACACACACACACGCACACACACAGCAGGCCTAGACAGGAGGAGGACAGAGTGTGGGTACACAGAACTTCAGAGGGTCAAATGTGCGAGAAAGTGAGAGCAGACAGTGTTGACAAACAATGTTGCAACCTTGCATGGGAACCGCAGGTGCAGAAACACAAAGGAAGAATCCCTGTGGGATGCAGAAACTGGCAGAGAAATTTCCCGTGCAACGTTCATATTGTTGAATCACTGATGATGTGTCCAGGTTGCACCATGAGGTGTATTATAGAACTAATCTAGTATGGCATCGCCATTGACTTCCAGGAAGAGGCTGGATGACAACTCCGAAAGTGTGGTGACAACTGGAGAGACAGTTGACAGCCCGGAAAGACGGCAACCGGGACAGGGAGGGGTAGCATCCCAAGCTGAAGCCCCCGCAAGGGAGCACCCATACAACGCTACGGAAAACCCTAAAGATACATCAGACCAAGATGGGCTGCCTAAGGAAACCCGTGGTGCAACGCACAGTGCCGTACCTGATGAGACGGAGGAGGATCCAGGCCTGGACACTCCCCACAGTGCCCAGAACCTCCAAGCACCACCGGCACAACCCCAAAGCAGACCGTCAGAGGGGGGACGCGTGGCGTAGTGCACTACCTGAACACAAGTCGAGGGACTGATTACCCTCGGCTGGGTCGCCCGGGTGAGGGTGTTTGATTAAGACCCGAAACACCCTATGACCCCGGGAGAATCACTGATGATGTGTCCAGGTTGCACCATGAGGTGTATTATAGAACTACTCAGCCAGCGTTTGTGGTTCTAATGGACCCGTTGCATTTTGTGGCTTTTAATGCCTCACAATCAAACACTTTTATGTTAAAATACTGAACAGATGTTTATTGGGATAAGGTAACCATCTGTTTAGTATTTTAACATAAAAGTGTTTGATTGTGAGGCATTAAAAGCCACAAAATGCAACGGGTGCATCAGACCCACAAACGCTGGCTGAGTAACGACAATATGAACGTTGCACAGGAAATTTCTCTGCCAGTTTCTGCATCCCACAGGGATTCTTCTTTTGTGTTTCTGCATCTGCGGTTCCCACACAGGGTTGCAACATTGTTTGTCAACACTGTCTGCTCTCATTTTCTCGCACATTTGACCCTCTGATGTTCTGTGTACCTACACTCTGTCCTCCTCCTGTCTAGGCCTGCTGTGTGTGTGTGTGTGTGTGTGTGGGTGGGTGGGTGTGTGTGGTACACAGAACATCAGTTTCCACACTTCTATTAGAGACATCTTATATGTAATAGAAATGTGTATGGGGGGGTGTATGGTGTGTGGTCATTAAATATGTATTCTGATATATGTTCTTCACAGAAAATGGGCCAAAGTCAGTGAGTCTCAGTTTGAAAAATTAATTAATTGTATAATTTTTCGGATCCGACAGACCCGAACACCTTGTTAACCCACATCTACACTTTCACGGCAAATAATGCCTACCAACTTCGAATTTGGCAAGTTAGTTTCAATGTCATTGAATATAGTGGCACTCTAGCATTTCATCTCTGGCTTTGTGATGGCCATAAGCTGTGTGTTCCCCTTTAAGAATGGCGGTATGTGGGGTGAGTGACGTGTGTAATTACAATCAAACACTTTTATGTTAAAATACTGAACGGGTGTTTATTGGGATAAGGTAAACATCGGTTCAGTATTTTAACATAAAAAGGTTTGATTGTGAGGCATTACAAGACACAAAATGCAACGGGTTCATCAGACCCACAAACGCGGACTGAGTAACAACAATATGAACATTACACAAGGGTTAAAGGACTGATGATGTACAATCAGTTAAATTTGTCATATGTATGTATGTCCTGGCACACCATTATCATCATTTCATGACCGAAGCCATTGGCGTTGTTAGGCCTATTTTAGGGGGGCTCAAGCCCCCCTAAATAATTTGGTGTTATATTTATTTATTTATTTATTTTACAAATACATGCCGACATATTCATTATAAAGTGGCCCGAATATGAGTTTAAATAAATAATCATATAACCTGTTATTATTCACTCAGTTTCCCTTCACTTCATAGCGTAAGGTAGAGAGCCCCTTTAGTGCGTCGGTATCCAATCCATTCCACTTGTTCATATAGAAAATGCCCACATTACTCAAATTCCAGTCCGCATTTTCTTTGCGACCTTGCTTGCGGTCCTGCAGGTGTACGAAGCGCATTATCTTCCTTTACAATGAGTGAAGCTGCACGAAACCTTGTGTGTGCAATTGTAAATAATTTAGTTTTTAAGTGTTGTGTTTCTTGTAGAATCTATATAAAGTAATATACATTAGCCTATTGTTAAAATAATGAAAAAAGCATCATTAAATATATTTGTTTTATTGTATTGTTACATTAAAGGCCTACTGAAACCCACTACTACCGACCACGCAGTCTGATAGTTTATATATCAATGATGAAATCTTAACATTATAACACATGCCAATACGGCCGGGTTAACTTATAAAGTGACATTTTAAATTTGCCGCTAAACTTCCGGTTCGAAACGCCTCTGAGGATGACGTATGCGCGTGACGTTGACCGGCGAACACGGGTATGCCTTCCACATTGAAGCCAATACGAAAAAGCTCTGTTTTCATTTCATAATTCCACAGTATTCTGGACATCTGTGTTCGTGAATCTGTTGCAATCATGTTCTTTGCATTATGAAGAAGGAAGCTGAGCAAGCAAAGAAGAAAGTTGTCGGTGCGAAATGGACGTATTTTTCGAACGTAGTCAGCCACAACAGTACACAGCCGGCGCTTCTTTGTTTACATTCCCGAAAGATGCAGTCAAGATGGAAGAACTCGGATAACAGAGACTCTAACCAGGAGGACATTTGACTTGGATACACAGACGCCTGTAGAGAACTGGGACAACACAGACTCTTACCAGGATTACTTTGATTTGGATGACAAAGACGCAGACGTGCTACTGTGAGTATGCAGCTTTGGCTTTTTTTTTGCGTATGTACGTAACTTTTTAAAAATATATAAGCTTTATGAACCTTGGGTTAGGTGAACGGTCTTTTGGGCTGAGTGATTGTGTCTGTTGATCAGGTGTTTGAATTGTATTGGCGTGTTCTATGGAGCTAGGAGCTAGCAGAGGAGCTAGGAGCTAGCATAACACGTACCGTACCGTACGTGCGCGTCACGTACGTAACTTTTTAAAAATATATAAGCTTTATGAACCTTGGGTTAGGTGAACGGTCTTTTGGGCTGAGTGATTGTGTGTGTTGATCAGGTGTTTGAATTGTATTGGCGTGTTCTATGGAGCTAGGAGCTAGCAGAGGAGCTAGGAGCTAGCATAACAAACACGCAGGTGTTATTATGCAGGATTAATTTGTGGCATATTAAATATAAGCCTGGTTGTGTTGTGGCTAATAGAGTATACATATGTCTTGTGTTTATTTACTGTTGTAGTCATTCCCAGCTGAATATCAGGTACCGTGAGTATGCAGCCTTGGCTGCTAAACATTCGATAACTTGACCGTATGTGCGCGTCACGTACGTAACTTTTTAAAAATATATAAGCGTTATGAACCTTGGGTTAGGTAAACGGTCTTTTGGGCTGAGTGATTGTGTGTGTTGATCAGGTGTTTGAATTGTATTGGCGTGTTCTATGGAGCTAGGAGCTAGCAGAGGAGCTAGGAGCTAGCATAACAAACACGCAGGTGTTTTTATGCAGGATTAATTTGTGGCATATTAAATATAAGCCTGGTTGTGTTGTGGCTAATAGAGTATATATATGTCTTGTGTTTATTTACTGTTGTAGTCATTCCCAGCTGAATATCAGGTCACCCCCGGCTCTCACAGCATCTTCCCTATCTGAATAGCTTCAACTCCCCACTAGTCCTTCACTTGCACTTTCCTCATCCACAAATCTTTCTTCATCCTCGCTCAAATTAATGGGGAAATCGTCGCTATCTCGGTCCGAATCTCTCTCACTTCATGCGGCCATCATTGTAAACAATAGGGAACTTTGCGTATATGTTCAACTGACTACGTCACGCTACTTCCGGTAGGTGCAAGCCTTTTTTTTATCAGATACCAAAAGTTGCAATCTTTATCGTCGTTGTTCTATACTAAATCCTTTCAGCAAAAATATGGCAATATCGCGAAATGATCAAGTATGACACATAGAATAGATTTGCTATCCCCGTTTAAATAAAAAAAATTAATTTCAGTAGGCCTTTAATAGCTGTTGTATTATTATAGGATGGCTTGTTAAACATTTCATAGGATTTTCAGGGGGAGGAAAAACCAAAATATTTAATATAAAATGTAAAATGAATAAATACATAAAAAGAAAAAGAAAAAAAATGGTTAAAAGCCATCGCCTCGGGGAGCATTTCATTTCGTCCCGTGCATTTTTTAAAAATAATAATAATAACAATTCATAATTTCTAAGTCTTTGTTAGCCGTTTGTGAAGCTTTGTGCTCGTGCGTAACGTTCGCTCGCATCCTGTGCATCTCCTGGGGGCTAAGCCCCCCCTGTCCTTAAAAGCTAGTGACGCCCCTGACCGAAGCAAAACACTTTTTACACTTTTATACTGAAATAAATACACCTACACTGCAAAAACTGAAATCTAAGTAAGATGAAATATCTCAAATAAGGGTGATATTTGCTTATTTTCTGTCTGATAAGATAATTCTTCTCACTAAGCAGATTTTATGTTAGAGTGTTTTACTTGTTTTAAGTGTTTTGGTCCTAAATGATCTCAGTAAGATATTACAGCTTGTTGCTGAGATTGTATGACCTATATTGAGTAAAACATGCTTGAAACTAGAATATCAACTGTTGCAAAGCTGTGTCATCAACACTCACGAGTATAAAACTATGATTTTAAAGTAATCATTTCTTATTTCAAGCATGAAAAAAACAAAAATCATGATTTTGACGCAATTGTGTCTCATAATTAAAACGGATGACAAATGGACTTTGCTGTTTTGTTTCCAATGAAACAATAGAAAACACGTACTCATACAGTACAGTAAACTGACAGTTAATATTTAAACATTTAACATGTGACATTTCTAACTATTTTGAACAGAAATAGTTCATGCACATTCAGGTAAATTCTTCAAAATTACAATAAAAAAATTTTTGGCCGGGGGCTGGGCTGTATATATGCGCACTAATTGACTTGTGATGTCATGTTATCGATGGAAAAATGCATTTTTAGACAATATGATTTGCCTGAGCGGCTAGGAGACCCTGAGAGTAACAAGCGGTTGCCTTGTTGCCTTTCCATTAAGAACAATAAACTAGTTTTTAGTATAAGTTTGCTGGTTTCAAGAAATGTAATGCCGGGCGCATATCATTATGTCAAGATAATGACACTAGCATTTACTTCATTTAAGAATATTTTTCAACATAATGAGCAAAGAGGTCTCATTTTTTTTCTTCTACCAAGAAAAGTGCACTTGTTATTAGTGAGAATATACTTATTTTAAGGTATTTTTGGGTTCATGGAGGTTAGCTAATTTTACTTGTTTGGGAAAGTCTTGACAAGCCAAATTTTCTTGTTGTATTGGCAGATAATTTTGCTTAGTTCAAGTAAAATACCCCTCATTTTTGTATTTTTTTTCTTTCTTGTTTTTAATCACTGACTTTTTGCAGTGTGCAACTTATTAAATGAAAATATAGAAGAAAAAAAATACCGGCAGCGTTACAGTTTAAATCCATGAAGGAAAGAAGAAAGTGAATGAATGTTTATAACTGGATACATTTACATATGCATAAAAATGTGTTTTCTTTTGTATTATTTTTTAAAAAAAAGAATTAAGTAACGCTTATGATAACCTTTTTCCAAAACACAATGTAGAACATACTTGCCAACCTTGAGACCTCCAAATTCGGGAGATTTGGGGGGGGCGTGAGGGGCGTGAGGGGCGGGGCCAGGGGCGCGGTTAAGGGGGAGGAGTATATTTATAGCTAGAATTAACTTAAAATCAAGTATTTCTTATATATATATATATATATATATATATATATATATATATATATATATATATATATATATATATATATATATATATATATATATATATAAATAAATAAAAGAAATACTTGACTTTAAGTGAATTCTAGCTATATATCAAAATATGTATTTTATCACTGAAATTCAAGTATTTATTTTATTTATATGTATATATATATATATATATATATATATATATATATATATATATATATATATATATATATATATATATATATATATATATATATATATATATATATACATATAAATAAAATAAATACTTGAATTTCAGTGTTCATTTATTTACACCAGGGGTGTCCAAAGTGCGGCCCGGGGGCCATTTGCAGCCCGCAGCTAATTGTTTACCGGCCCGCCACACAATCTGCAAAAATTGCAAAATTGATAGTATTGCAAAAATAAAAATAAAACATTTAAAAAAGTGGAATGAGGTGAAATCTAACGAGAAAAAGTTGCAATGTTGACACAAAAGCTGCCATGCAGGCTGTTTTTTTTCGTTTGTCTTTCTTTATTTTTCTTTTTTTTTGCCATTGCTCAAAAAAAAAAAAAAGACAAAAAATCTATGTTATAATGAATTATTGACCTATTCAAGGCTCCAATTACTTCAAAAATGTCACTTTAAAATGTTTTATGTGGAAAAAATATTGCATATATTGTGTGGTTGCCATATAAAAACATCAAAGATTTCTTTGACAAAAGAGCATAAAAACAAACAAAATAATGGTTCAAACGTAAAATCGACAGATATATCTGAAGTTGATCTCGTTACTTAAGTTTTGAAAGTAAAACAAATAATAATAAAAATGTATCACTTTATGAGTGGGGGACCTTTTGGATTCCAAACATATTTAGTGGGATTTTATTAATATCTTCACTGATTTCTCAAAAATATGAAAGAATTAAAATCAATGGTGTCCTGCATTATTGATTTTTTAGAGCTCTAATTACTAAATACTGCATATTTCCAGTTTTACTATAAAAAACAAAATCAACCTGAAGTTGATATGGGTTCTCACTTCTCTGTGAAGCGCTTTGAGTGTCTAGAAAAGCGCTATATAAATCTAGTCCATTATTATTATTATATAGAGATTCACTGTAAGCGTTAAATAAAAAATAATAATAATAATTTGTCTTATTTTTAACGTTTTAATGACTAAAACCCTTTATGGTCCCCGGGAACCCTAAAGGTTAAAAAAAAAAATCTGTATATTTTGTTATGGTTTGAAAATGAAAAATATCAAAATGGCCCCCGCATGCTTAAATTTTTCCGTGTGTGGCCCTCAGTGGAAAAAGTTTGGACACCCCTGATTTACACGTATACACACATAACACTCCTCTCTACTCGTTGTGCAATGTGCAATGCACAACGAGTGCAATGCTTTGCAGCCAGTAGCACAGCCTTTGAAGGAGCATAGGTATGGGCAGTGTAATATTCTGGGTTGGAGTCAATAACCAGGCGAGGTGACGAAGTTACGTCTCTTTACTTCATACTTCAGAACCGACTCCCACACTTGCCGTCAGGGTGTGATACAACGTTAACCGTTGGCCAACCAAAAAGTAACTTTTTGGTTGGCCAACGGTTTACGTTGTATTGCGCACCCTGACGTTCAAGTGTGGGAGTCGGTTCTGAAATATGAAGTAAAGAGCGAACGTGACGACAGGCTGTCCTCACTCAGGTCCGCACAAACCTTAAGTCCGGCTGGAAATCGGGAGAAATTCGGGAGAATGGTTGTTCCGGGAGATTTTCGGGAGAGGCACTGGAATTCGGGAGTCTCCCGGAAAATTTGGGAGGGTTGGCAAGTATGATGTAGAATGCGAGATATAACAGGATAACGCATACATTTATCATTTGTTTTCACAAAAAAGATTTACTGTGGGACCCCAATTTTTGACATGATGGTCCCCATTTTGAAAATTCCTAGCGCCAACACTGCTTCAAGCAATATATCCTTATCCAAAATAACTCTTGATGTAGCGATGGTTTGTACCTTCTGTCTTGCACTTGAAGGCTTTGACGGTCAATTTTCCTCCGACTCTTTTCAGCACCACGTCACAGTCTCCTTCCACTGCCTGAGTCGGGACCAAAGTTTTTGAGAGTTCGACAAAGTTCAAGAGACCCGGTACGTGCGACAATGCGGTCCTTACCGTCAATACTTTGGGTCGGACCGTGCAGTTGGCAACGGGCGTGGGGTCCAACACGTGACAGTCCGTCTCCAGCAAGTCCACTTCCACCACATATGCGTTGTCTCCATCAGGCTGGGACGAAAAACCGATGAGAAATGAGTGGAAAAGGTACTTTGTGTGATATTTTGACTCACCTGAGTAACAATCTTGATGTCCTCGATCCTGTTCAGTGCATATTTGTAGCCGTGAGAATGCTGGGCGTTGAGGTAGTCTTGAGCCGCCAGCGCAGCCTCCTCGGCCTCGGGTGAGTCGCACTCGGGATGCAGAATGTTGAGCTGAGCGTACCCCACCGCGAGTAGTACCACGACTACCGTGAGACTTAACGGATTCATGTCTTTCCGTGACGTCTGTGTCGGAGCTAGGAAATTAGACGCAATGACAAGGAAGAGAGGGATACTTCATGCAGGCTTCCGTGTATATATAGTACTTTTAATGGCCAACCAGCCATACCATAGTCCTTCCTTTTCACGTCACATGTGGGTGGTTTCAGGATTGCTGCAAAAACAAACACTTGCTGACTAAAGTCTGATGAACATATTGCAAAATTGGACTTACGTGTGTGCAAAAACCTGAGTTGATCTCGCCCTACGGTTTTTTCATCACTGTATTTTACAAACCCCATTTCCATATGAGTTGGGAAATTGTGTTAGATGTAAATATAAACGGAATACAATGATTTGCAAATCTTTTTCAACCCATATTCAATTGAATGCACTACAAAGACAACATATTTGATGTTCAAACTCATAAACTTTATATTTTTTTTGCAAATAATAAATAACTTGGAATTTCATGGCTGCAACACGTGCCAAAGTAGTTGGGAAAGGGCATGTTCACCACTGTGTTACATGGCCTTTCCTTTTAACAACACTCAGTAAACGTTTGGGAACTGAGGAGACACATTTTTGAAGCTTCTCAGGTGGAATTCTTTCCCATTCTTGCTTGATGTACAGCTTAAGTTGTTCAACAGTCCGGGGGTCTCCCTTATGGTATTTTAGGCTTCATAATGCGCCACACATTTTCAATGGGAGACAGGTCTGGACTACAGGCAGGCCAGTCTAGTACCCGCACTCTTTTACTATGAAGCCACGTTGATGTAACACGTGGCTTGGCATTGTCTTGCTGAAATAAGCAGGGGCGTCCATGGTAACGTTGCTTGGATGGCAACATATGTTGCTCCAAAACCTGTATGTACCTTTCAGCATTAATGGCGCCTTCACAGATGTGTAAGTTACCCATGTCTTGGGCACTAATACACCCCCATACCATCACACATGCTAGCTTTTCAACTTTGCGCCTATAACAATCCGGATGGTTCTTTTCCTCTTTGGTCCGGAGGACACGACGTCCACAGTTTCCAAAAACAATTTGAAATGTGGACTCGTCAGACCACAGAACACTTTTCCACTTTGTATCAGTCCATCTTAGATGAGCTCAGGCCCAGCGAAGCCGACGGCGTTTCTGGGTGTTGTTGATAAACGGTTTTCGCCTTGCATAGGAGAGTTTTAACTTGCACTTACAGATGTAGCGACCAACTGTAGTTACTGACAGTGGGTTTCTGAAGTGTTCCTGAGCCCATGTGGTGATATCCTTTACACACTGATGTCGCTTGTTGATGCAGTACAGCCTGAGGGATGGAAGGTCACGGGCTTAGCTGCTTACGTGCAGTGATTTCTCCAGATTCTCTGAACCCTTTGATGATATTACGGAGCGTAGATGGTGAAATCCCTAAATTCCTTGCAATAGCTGGTTGAGAAAGGTTTTTCTTAAACTGTTCAACAATTTGCTCACGCATTTGTTGACAAAGTGGTGACCCTCGCCCCATCCTTGTTTGTGAATGACTGAGCATTTCATGGAATCTACTTTTATACCCAATCATGGCACCCACCTGTTCCCAATTTGCCTGTTCACCTGTGGGATGTTCCAAATAAGTGTTTGATGAGCATTCCTCAACTTTATCAGTATTTATTTTTTGAACGTAATTTTTTATATCCATGTTACAGGTTATATAACTTTTATTATTGAATGTGTCAAATGTGATGAATATATAATGGACCACAATGGAAACAAGCCTTTTGGCTTTTTTTTTTGCCATCCATTTGCCTTTTTAAAGCATTACATGGACTCAATTCTTTAAGATGTCAATAAACTTCTCAATCAATCAATCAATCAATCAAATCAATCAATTTATATAATTTCCAGCTTTTTAAAAAAACAAAATCTTTAAAAAATGGTTTATTTTCATCATGATGGCTTGAAAAAGGCAATGTATTTTCATTGAGCTAAATTGAATTCTGTCTCTGTTTGATTCCTTGCTTCTTGTCTTGTTTAATAGATGTCATCAGTGTTTGAACCTGACACTAATGCAACAACATTTTGTTCTTACAATCAATCAATCAATCAATGTTTATTTATATAGCCCTAAATCACAAGTGTCTCAAAGGGCTGTACAAGCCACAACGACATCCTCGGTACAGAGCCCACATACGGGCAAGGAAAAACTCACCCCAGTGGGACGTCGGTGAATGACTATGAGAAACCTTGGAGAGGACCGCATATGTGGGTAACCCCCCCCCCTCTAGGGGAGACCGAAAGCAACGGATGTCGAGTGGGTCTGACATAACATTGTGAAAGTCCAGTCCACAGTGGATCCAACACATCAGCGGGAGTCCAGTCCACAGCGGGGCCAACAGGAAACCATCCCGAGCGGAGACGGGTCAGCAGCGCAGAGATGTCCCCAACCGATGCACAGGCTAGTGGTCCACCCGGGGTCCCGGCTCTGGACAGCCAGCACTTCATCCATGGCCACCGGACCTATGCGACTCCCCCTCGCAAGGGACAGGGGAGAAGAGGAGAAAAGAAAAGAAACGGCAGATCAACTGGTCTAAAAAAGGGGGGGTCTATTTAAAGGCTAGATTATACAAATGAGTTTTAAGATGGGACTTAAATGCTTCTACTGAGGTAGCATCTCTAACTGTTACCGGGAGGGCATTCCAGAGTACTGGAGCCCGAATAGAAAACGCTCTATAGCCCGCAGACTTTTTTTTGGCTCTGGGAATCACTAATAAGCCGGAGTTCTTTGAACGCAGATTTCTTGTCGGGACATATGGTACAATACAATCGGCGAGATAGGCTGGAGCTAAACCGTGTAGTATTTTATACGTAAGTAGTAAAACCTTAAAGTCGCATCTTAGGTGCACAGGAAGCCAGTGCAAGTGAGCCAGTATAGGCGTAATATGATCAAACTTTCTTGTTTTTGTCAAAAGCCTTGCAGCCGCATTTTGTACCAACTGTAATCTTTTAATGCTAGACATAGGGAGGCCCGAAAATAATACGTTACAGTAATCGAGACGAGACGTAACGAACGCATGAATAATGATCTCAGCGTCGCTAGTGGACAAGATGGAACGAATTTTAGCGATATTACGGAGATGAAAGAAGGCCGTTTTAGTAACACTCTTAATGTGTGACTCAAACGAGAGAGTTGGGTCGAAGATAATACCCAGATTCTTTACCGAGTCTCCTTGTTTAATTGTTTGGTTGTCAAATGTTAAGGTGGTATTATTAAATAGATGTTGGTGTCTAGCAGGACCGATAATCAGCATTTCCGTTTTCTTAGCGTTGAGTTGCAAAAAGTTAACGGACATCCATTGTTTAATTTCATTAAGACACGCCTCCAGCTGACTACAGTCCGGCGTGTTGGTCAGCTTTAGGGGCATGTAGAGTTGAGTGTCATCAGCATAACAGTGAAAGCTAACACCGTACTTGCGTATGATGTCACCCAGCGGCAGCATGTAAATACTAAAGAGTGCAGGGCCAAGAACCGAACCCTGGGGAACTCCGCACGTTACCTTGACATAGTCCGAGGTCACATTGTTATGGGAGACACACTGCATCCTGTCAGTAAGATAAGAGTTAAACCAAGACAAGGCTAAGTCTGACATACCAATACGTGTTTTGATACGCTCTAATAAAATATTATGATCGACGGTATCGAAAGCGGCGCTAAGATCAAGAAGCAGCAACATAGATGACGCATCAGAATCCATCGTTAGCAATAGATCATTAGTCATTTTTGCGAGGGCTGTCTCCGTAGAGTGATTTGCCCTGAAACCGGATTGAATACAATACAATAAATTAAGTCTAAGTGTAAATTTATATAATTTCCAGCTTTCTAAAGAACTATTCAACTAATTATTTATGGTGGCTTGGAAAAGGCAACGTATTTTCATTCTGTAGTACATCTCTGATGTAAATATTTAAATGACAATAATAATCTCTCTTAAAGGCATTATGAACATATTGCAATATTGGACTTACGTGTGTGCAAAAACCTGAGTTGATCTCACCCTACGTTTTTTTTTTTTTCCATCACTGTTTTTACAAGTATTTTTATTACTGGTTATATTATTTGTATTAATAGTATTTAATACATATTAAATACATGGCAATAAGCTGAGTGCATCTTATTAATACTTATACTTATATACTTATACTATAAAGACAATATAACATACATCCATAAACGTACGTGCGATATATTTATCTCTACTGTAAATCTATTTATATCTGCACCTTATTGTATCTAAGTTATCACAAAACTTTGTGTTTCAATGAGTTCCCGGCGAGCAGACAGAAGCTGTCTTTGATCCTACCAATCAAAAGGCTTGTAAAACTCCACTGTGTAGGATGGGAAGCGACATGAAGGCGTCGGTTTCTTTGATGTATTGTTAATCCACAGGAAGATTTTGTCTTTACCCGAGATCTACAAAGCGGACAGGAGGCAGGGCCTGACCTCCCTCCAGGCACCTTTTCTTTGAACTGTTTTTTACGACCTTTTCTTTTAACTGTTTTGCAACGAAAGGCGATGGCTGTTTACGACCCCCGTCCCTTTGGAAACAGCTGTTGCCATGTAATCAGGGAAAGTCCAAATAAAGGAGGAGGCGTACAATCTTTCGTCAGAGCGTGGGCCGACACTGTACAAGGGTACTACGCGTTTCTCCTCAATTGAGCTAAATTGAATTCTGTCTCTGTTTAATTCCTTGCTTCTTGTCTTGTTCGATAGATGTCATCAGTGTTTGAACCTGACACTAATGCAACAACATTTTGTTCTTATCTGGACTGTAAAGTTCAAATTTGAATGACAATAAGGAAGTCTAAGTCTAAATTTACATAATTTCCAGCTTTTTAAAGAACTTTTCAACTAATTATTTATGGTGGCTTGGAAAAGGCAACATATTTTCATTCTGTAATACATCTCTGATGTAAATGTTAATGACAATAATAATCTCTCTTAAAGGCATTATGAGTTGATCTCACCCTATGATTTTTTTCATCACTGTATTTTAATTACTGGTTATATTATCTTTATTAATAGTATTTAAAACGGATTAAATACATGACAATAAAAATGGGCAATAAGCTGAGTGCATCTTATTTATATAATTTCCAGCTTTTTAAAGAACAAAATCTTTAAAAAAAAACGTTTATTTTCTTTATGGTGGCTTGGAAAAAGTAAGGTATTTTCATTCTGTAGTACATCTCTGATGTTTAAATGACAATAAAAATATTTTTTAAGGGCGTAATGTATTTATATGAACTACATTTGATGAAATGATGAGTGGGTTTATTATTGTGTGTATAAATCAATGTAATTATGTAGGATATGTATCCTGTAATTGCAGTGTATACCAAATATTGTTATATAAGTTCAGTATGTACTGTACACCTGATTCTAGTAAAAGTCGCATTTATACATTATTACAGGCATTTTTAGACATATTGCATGTTTGGTTTTGGAGTTATGTTTATGTAACTTTCATATTCAAACATAACTTCTAAACCAAACATGCAAAATGTGTAATAATGCCTGGAGTAATGTATCATTGTGAGTTTTACGAGAAAAATGATCTTTTGTAAGGTTTGCAAAGACACAAATTATTATTTTTTTTTACACAATATGACAGTACAACTGTCTTAGACTTAGATTTAGACTTAGACTTCCTTTTTATTGTCATTCAAATTTGAACTTTACAGCACAGATAAGAACGAAATTTCGTTACATAAGCTCATGGTAGTGCAGGTGAAAAAAGCAATAAGGTGCATATATAAATACATAAATATATATAAATATATTTATAAAATAAATAAATATGCATAAATAAATAAATAGATTACTGTACAGATAAATATATTGCACTTTTTCACATGCGTCCACGTTTATGGATGTATGTTATATTGTCTTTTTTATTCCAGCGAGTTAATCCATTTTTGGGGGGAGTTGAGGGGATAATTTAATTATGATGCGTTCAAGAGTCTTACGGCCTGAGGGAAGAAGCTGTTACAGAACCTGGAGGTTCTGCTTCGGAGGCTGCGGAACATCTTTCTAGAGTCCAGCAGTGAAAACAATGCTTGTTGGGGGTGGGAGGAGTCTTTGCAGATTTTCTGAGCCCTGGTCAGGCAGCGGCTTTTTGCGATCTCCTGGATAGGAGGAAGAGGAGTCCTGATGATCTTTTCCGCTGTCCTCACCACTCTCTGGAGAGACTTCCAGTCTGAGGCACTGCAGGCTCCAGTCCAGACAGAGATGCTGTTGGTCAGCAGGCTCTCTATAGTGCCTCTGTAGAATGTGCTGAGAATGGGGGGAGGGAGCTGTGCTCTTTTCATCCGACGCAAAAAGTGCATGCGCTGCTGAGCTCTTTTTACAAGAGCTCCGGTGTGTAGGGACCAGGTCATTTTGTCAGTTATCTGCACCCCCAGGAACTTGGTGCTGCTTACCATCTCCACCGCTGTGCCGTTGATGAAGAGTGGAGCGTGGCTGGACTGGTGCTTCCTGAAGTCAACTATGATCTCCTTGGTCTTGTCGACGTTCAGGACCAGGTTGTTGGTTCTGCACCAGTCAGCCAGATGTTTCACCTCCTCCCTGTAGTCCATGTCGTTGTTGTCACAGATGAGGCCCACTACTGTCGTGTCATCCGCATACTTCACAATGTGGTTAGTAGTGGACCTGGCGCAGCAGTCATGGATCATCAACGTGAACAGCAGCGGACTCAGGACGCAGCCCTGGGGGGAGCCGGTGCTCAGGGAGATGGCACTGGAGGTGTTGTTGCCCACTCTCACAGATTGGGGTCTGTCTGTGAGGAAGTCAAGTAGCCAGTTGCATAGGGGGGTACTGAATCCAAGGGGGGCCAGTTTGCTCACCAAGTGCTGCGGGATGATGGTGTTGAATGCCGAGTTGAAGTCCAGGAACAACATCCGCACGTGTGTGTTCTTTCCTTCCAGATGTTCTAAGCTCAGGTGGAGAGCAGAGGAGATGACGTCCTCTGTGGAGCGGTTAAGGCGATAAGCAAACTGGTATGGGTCGAATGTGGGGGGAAGTCTGGAGACAATATATTCCTTTACCAGCCTCTCGAAGCACTTCATTATGATGGGGGTGAGTGCAACGGGCTGTAATCATTGAGGGAGGAGATTGTGGGTTGTTTAGGCACTGGAATGATTGTGGCCGTCTTAAAACATGATGGTACCACAGCCTGGGTCAGCGAGATGTTGAAGATGTCTGTGAGAACCCCAGCCAGCTGGTCTGCACATCCCTTAAGCACCTTGTCCGGAATGTCATCAGGTCCTGGTGCTTTCCGGGGGTTCACTCTCCTCAGAGTTGTCCGGACATCCGCTATATCCAGGTTGAGCGGCCGCTCATCAGGGCGAGGGATGGATTTTCTCGCCGGAGTGGTGTTAAGTGCCTCAAACCTTGCAAAGTAGTTGTTAAGGCCATCTAGGAAGCTGATACTGTTGTCACAGGGACAGGGGGCAGCTTTATAGTCCGTGATGACCTGTATGCCCTGCCACATTCGTCTAGTGTTTGTAGGGTTCTGGAAGAAGTCCTGCACTTTCTGACTGTGAGCACGCTTTGCAACCTTAATGGCACGGTTCAGGTTAGCTCTGGCTGATTTTAATGCCATCATGTCGCCAGACTTGAAAGCCTTGTTCCGAGCCTTCAGCATTGCACGTACATCACTGTTCATCCAGGGTTTCTCGTTGGCCCGTGTGGGGATGTTCTTTAACACACTGACATCCTCCATGCTCTTCTGAATGTATGCGGACACAGACTCTGCATACTCCTCCACACATGTGTGGTGATTTTCGGTGGCGGCTGCTTTGAACATGTCCCAGTCTGTGGTTTCGAAGGAGTCTTGTAATGCTGACTTTGCTCCCTCTGGCCAGGTCCTCACCTGCTTCACTGTAGCTTGCTTCCTGATCAGCAGGGGCTTGTATGCAGGAATTAGCATCACAGATAGACATACTTGCCAATCCTCCTGTTTTTAGCGGGAGAATCCCGGTATTCAGCGCCTCTCCCGACAACCTCCCAGCAGAGATTTTCTCCCGACAAACTCCCGGTATTCAGCCGGAGCTGGAGGCCACGCCCCCTCCAGCTCAATGCGGACCTGAGACTGAGTGGGGACAGCCTGTTCTCACATCCGCTTTCCCACAATATAAACAGCTTGCCTGCCCAATGACGTCATAACATCTAGGGCTTTTAGAGAGTAGAGTGCACAACTTCGCACAGAACAAGGAGACGAAGCAGAAGAACGAGGAAATTACAGACATGGCGACGCCGTCGACGAGCAAGATGAAGAAATACGCTTGCAAGTTCCAAAACAGTTCATCCAGGACAGTTCGAAGGGGAAGGTGTATGTTGCCTGTAAATTTTGTAGAACAGACTTCTCCATTGAACACGGTGGCCGAAATGATATACTCATCATGAACGGAGAAGTTAAACAGGACAATACTGCCATTTAATGGATAGCCACCGGAACACTGAAATTCAAGTATTTATTTTATTTATATGTAAATAAAATATATATATATATATATATATATATATATATATATATATATATATAGCTAGAATTCATTGAAAGTCAAGTATTTCATACATATATATACATATATATATATATATATATATATATATATATATATATATATATATATATATATATATATATATATATATATATATATGAAATACTCGAGTTGGTGAATTCTAGCTGTAAATAACCACGCCCCCAACCACGCCCCCCCCCCCCGACCAAGCCCCCCCACCCACACCCCCTACCCCCCACCTCCCGATATTGGAGGTCTCAAAGTTGGCAAGTATGCAGATAGATGGTCTGAGGAGCCAAGGTGTGGGCGTGGTGCAGCTTTATATGCCTGTTTAATATTACTATACACCAAGTCCAATCTGCTTCCACCCCTGGTTGCAAAATTCACATATTGATGGAAATGAGGGAACACTGTTTTCATGTTAGCTTGATTAAAATCCCCTGCCACGATGAAAACTCCCTCTGGATGTGTAGTTTGCAGTTCATTGATGGAGCAGTACAAAGCATTCAAAGCTTCTTTTGTGTTAGCACTGGGGGGAATGTACACTGCTGTGAAGATCATAGCACTGAATTCCCTGGGTAAATAAAAATGGCCTGCATTTTATTGTTAATAGTTCAACATCAGGAGAGCAGTGACGTGATACTATCTTCCCATTGTTGCACCAGTTATTATTGACGTATATGCAAACATCACCGCCTCTGGATTTACCAGTGAGAGATTTGCTCCTGTCCGACCGAAACATAGTCAGCCCCTCGATGCTAACTGCCTCGTCCGGAACGGATGATTTCAACCACGTTTCTGTGAGTAATATGGCGCAGCAGTCTCTCATCTCGCGTCTTGCATTTAAATCCAGCTTCAGGTAGTCCAGTTTGTTCTCCAAGGGAGCGGACGTTTGAAAGCAGGATGGAAGGAAGCGGCGTTCTGTGGGGATTAGCCTATAGCTTTGTTGTTAGCCCCGCTCGGCATCCCCGCTTCTGCTTCCGATCACACCGCTTACGTCTCTTCTGTCCCCGCCGGTACTTGACTCCGCTGCGTCAAAGGCCGCTGGATGTAGCCGGCGAAGTATTCCCATGCTAGCGAGGAGGTCCAATGTACACGCATCTTTCAGTCCAAAACGGCGCGATCTATCCACATCCAGAATTGTCTGGCGGTCGTATGTGACCACGGAGTGTCCACGCTGTAAGCCAGCCATGAAATTTAAGGAATTGTCCGGTATTTTTGCCAAATGTTCTATTTCTACCATGAGCATCTGCAAGCCGCAGCCCGTAAATATGAAAGTTATATAAACATAACTCCAAAACCAAACATGCAATATGTCTAAAAATGCCTCTAATAATGTATCGTTGTGAGTTTTACTAGAAAAATGATCTTTTGTAAGGTTTGCAAAGACACAAATTAGTTTTTTTTACTCAATACGACAGTATAACTGTCATACTAAATATCAAAGTTATATAAAGATAACTCCAAAACCAAACATGCAATATGTCTAAAAATGCCTGTAATAATGTATCTATGTGAGTTTTACTAGAATCAGGTGTTTTTGTAAGGTTTTCAAATACAAAAATGTGGTTTTACTCAATATGACAGTATAACTGTCACACTCAATATGACAGTTATTTACAAACCCCGTCTCCATATGAGTTGGGAAATTGTGTTAGATGTAAATATAAACGGAATACAATGATTTGCAAATCCTTTTCAACCCGTATTCAATTGAATGCACTACAAAGACAACATATTTGATGTTCAAACTCATAAACGTTGTTTTTTTTTGCAAATAATAATTAACTTAGAATTTCATGGCTGCAACACGTGCCAAAGTAGTTGGGAAAGGGCATGTTCACCACTGTGTTACATGGCCTTTCCTTTTAACAACACTCAGTAAACGTTTGGGAACTGAGGAGACACATTTTTTAAGCTTCTCAGGTGGAATTCTTTCCCATTCTTGCTTGATGTACAGCTTAAGTTGTTCAACAGTCCGGGGGTCTCCCTTGTGCTATTTTAGGCTTCATAATGCGCCACACATTTTCAATGGGAGACAGGTCTGGACTACAGGCAGGCCAGTCTAGTACCCGCACTCTTTTACTATGAAGCCACGTTGATGTAACACGTGGCTTGGCATTGTCTTGCTGAAATAAGCAGGGGCGTCCATGGTAACGTTGCTTGGATGGCAACATATGTTGCTCCAAAATCTGTATGTACCTTTCAGCATTAATGGCACCTTCACAGATGTGTAAGTTACCCATGTCTTGGGCACTAATACACCCCCATACCATCACACATGCTGGCTTTTCAACTTTGCGCCTATAACAATCCGGATGGTTCTTTTCCTCTTTGGTCCAGAGGACACGACGTCCACAGTTTCCAAAAACAATTTGAAATGTGGACTCGCCAGACCACAGAACACTTTTCCACTTTGTATCAGTCCATCTTAGATGAGCTCAAGCCCAGCGAAGCCGACGGCGTTTCTGGGTGTTGTTGATAAACGGTTTTTGCCTTGCATAGGAGAGTTTTAACTTGCACTTACAGATGTAGCGACCAACTGTAGTTACTGACAGTGGGTTTCTGAAGTGTTCCTGAGCCCATGTGGTGATATCCTTTACACACTGATGTCGCTTGTTGATGCAGTACAGCCTGAGGGATGGAAGGTCACGGGCTTAGCTGCTTACGTGCAGTGATTTCTCCAGATTCTCTGAACCCTTTGATGATATTACGGAGCGTAGATGGTGAAATCCCTAAATTCCTTGCAATAGCTGGTTGAGAAAGGTTTTTCTTAAACTGTTCAACAATTTGCTCACGCATTTGTTGACAAAGTGGTGACCCTCGCCCCATCCTTGTTTGTGAATGACTGAGCATTTCATGGAATCTACTTTTATACCCAATCATGGCACCCACCTGTTCCCAATTTGCCTGTTCACCTGTGGGATGTTCCAAATAAGTGTTTGATGAGCATTCCTCAACTTTATCAGTATTTATTGCCACCTTTCCCAACTTCTTTGTCACGTGTTGCTGGCATCAAATTTTAAAGTTAATGATTATTTGCAACAAAAAAAATGTTTATCAGTTTGAACATCAAATATGTTGTCTTTGTAGCATATTCAACTGAATATGGGTTGAAAATGATTTGCTAATCATCGTATTCCGTTTATATTTACATCTAACACAATTTCCCAACTCATATGGAAACGGGGTTTGAAAACATAACTCCTAAACCAAACATGCAAAATGTCTAATAATGCCTGGAATAATGTAACTTTGTGAGTTTTACTAGAAAAAATGATCTTTTGTAAGGTTTGCAAAGACACAAATGAGTTTTTTTACTCAATACGACAGTAACTTATAACTGTCATACTAAATATGAAAGTTGTTCAAACATAACTCCAAAACCAAACATGCAAAATGGCTAATAATGCCTGGAATAATGTATCTTTGTGAGTTTTACTAAAAAGAATGATATTTTGTAAGGTTTGCAAAGACACAAATTAGTTGTTTTTTTACTCAAACTGACAATAATGTTTTTAGAAACATAGGATAATGCGAAAAAAAACAATACAAATTATTCAAACATAACTCCAAAACCAAAGATGCAAAATGTCTAATAATATGATAATATGATATGATTCTTTATCGATGATAAAGAATCATATTGTTATTATCATATTTGAGTGATGGGGCAAGACATTATAAGATGTTGCTTCCCTATGCTCCTTTTCAGCCACACACTATGCTTCTTTTTATTTATTTTTCTTGTAATAATACTATATGTGTTCCAAATAAATTAATAAAATGATATTTATAATGAATTTCAATCAAGAGTGGGGTTGCTTGAGCTAATAATCCAAACCAAATGTTAATTTGGCACTTGTGAATGGAAGAGGAGTATAATTAACAAGGGTCACATGCGCGGCAAGCCGGGCCCCGCTGCTATCAGTGATTGCTCAACAAAAAGGATGTTTGCGAAGAGGTGGCATGAGTTGAGGGACCTGAACGTTTATTTATTTCCAGGCCAACTCTATTTGTGCAAGTCTAAAATCCTTTACCATCCGACACAAAACTGGGTGTGCTATACCTGTATGCACATGCAATACAGGATTAGATCAAGAATTCTGCCTTTAAAGGAGAACTGCACTTTTTGGGGATTTTTTTCCAATCACAATACATGTCTTTACCGTTTCTGTGCATTTTAAATATTAAAAAACTGCTAGTATGAGGCAGCTAACGACACAAGCCGTGGGAATCATCTAATTCGCCTATAAAGCGCATCCAAAAACTGACATTCAGGCAAGCACACACATTTTAATGCATTCTTGTTAGAATAATTGTATCTAAGTTGTCACAAAACTTTTGTGTTTCAATGAGTTCCTGGCGAGCAGACCAAAGCCGTCTTCAACCCTACCAAGCAGAAGGCTTGTGAAACTCCACTGTGTAGGATGGAAAGCGACATGAAGGTGTTCTGTTTCTTTCATGTATTGTGATCAACAGAAAGATATTGTGTTGACCCAAGAACTACAACGCGGAGAGAAAGCAGGATCTGCCCAAGTTCCAGGCACCTCTTCTTTGAACTGTTTTAGACTTAGACTTAGACTAGACTTAGACTTCCTTTTTATTCTCATTCAAATTTGAACTTTACAGCACAGATAAGAACGAAATTTCGTTACATAAGCTCATGGTAGTGCAGGATAAAAAAAGCAATAGGGTGCATATATAAATAAATAAATATATATAAATAATTGATAAATATATATATAAAATAAATACATATATATAAATACTATATAAATATATATATAAAATAAATAAATATATATAAATATATATAAATAAATAAATAGATTACTGTACAGATAAATATATTGCACTTTTTCACATGCGTCCACGTTTATGGATGTATGTTATATTGTCTTTTTTATTCCAGCGAGTTAATCCATTTTGGGGGGAGTTGAGGGGATAATTTAATTATGATGCGTTCAAGAGTCTTACAGCTTGAGGGAAGAAGCTGTTACGACCTTTTCTGTGAACTGTTTACGACCCTTTTCTTTGAACTGTTCTGTAACCAAAGGCGATGGCTGTTTACGACCCACGTCCCATAGAAACAGCTGTTTCGGCCACGGCGTGGCGAAGTTGGGAGAGTGGCCGCGCCAGTAATTTTGAGGGCTACTGGTTCAATCCCCACCTTCTACCATCCTAGTCACGTCCGTTGTGTCCTTGAGCAAGACACTTCCCCCTTGCTCCTGATGGGCCTGGTTAGCGCCGTGCATGGCAGCTCCCGCCATCAGTGTGTGAATGTGTGAATGGGTGACTGTGGAAATAGTGTCAAAGCGCTTTGAGTTCCTTAAAAAAGAAGGTAGGAAAGCACTATACAAGTACAACCCATTTACCATTTACCATATAATCAGGGAAATAAAATAAAATAAAAGAGGTGGTGTACAATCTTTCGCCAGAGCGTGTTGAGACACAAGGGTACAGTGTCCAGGCGTCTCTCCTCAATTTGAGCCAAATTTAATTCCGTAGGATGGGAAGCGACATGAAGGCGTTGGTTTCTTTGATGTATTGTTAATCCACAGGAAGATTTTGTCTTTACCCGAGATCTACAAAGCGGAGAGGAGGCAGGGCCTGACCTCCCTCCAGGCACCTTTTCTTTGAACTGTTTTTTACGACCTATTCTTTGAACTGTTTTGTAACCAAAGGCGATGGCTGTTTACGACCCCCGTCCCTTTAGAAACAGCTGTTGCCATATAATCAGGGAAAGTCCAAATAAAAGAGGAGGCGTACAATCTTTCGTCAGAGCGTGGGACGACACTGTTCAAGGGTACAGTGTCTACGCGTTTCTCCTCAATTGAGCTAAATTGAATTATGTCTCTGTTTAATTCCTTGCTTCTTGTCTTGTTTAATAGATGTCATCAGTGTTTGAACCTGGCATCTTCTAACTCGTAAATTGTCTTTTTTATTTTTTATTTTACTCAATCAAAATCAAGCAAAACAATCAACATAACATAAAAATAAATCATGCAAGAAAAGGAGAAGAAGTCAATTATGTCTGCCCCGTATTCACACAGTTACAACATTTGTAGTCCAACTCCGGAGACTATTTAAGAAATGTTGCTATATTATTAACACAGATATTTAGTTTAGTTTAGTCTTTATTTGAAGGGACAATGCACAGAAACATTGAGCTCAAAGACAGATATGTTCTGTACCAGATTATAGCTAAATAGCTCATTTCCATCTGCAGTCCCTGGCTACCTAAATTAAAGGGATACAAAAATCATGCAATAAAATTATGACAATAAAATCATACACAAGTATTAAGAAAAAAGTCATAAAATGCCCTTTCATGGACACATACTTAATATACAATACAACCACACCTCATTTACATCATCGCACAAAGACAATACATGCTCTTGTTCACATCTGTCATCATTTGTAAAAACAACCATGATTTTAACAGACACACTTCACAATTTACAACAAAAAGGCTCTCATGGATAAATATAATACACATTAAGTTGACATGTCAAACAAGGTGCCCACCTTAGTGACCGTGTGAGCAGCTTTGATTGCTCCAAAGCCACTTTTTAACTTCAATTGTGAATGAAGAGTAATCTGTTAGACTTTTCAAGTTTCATAACATACAACAAAATAACTAAACATGGAAGCAATCATTTATGCTAAATTAGGGTTGTACGGTATAGAGGAGTACCGCGGATTGAAAATGGTGCTATACTGCCTTTGAAAAACACCAGGTTTTTTTTTCATCCTCATACTGCCGTGCATGGAGGTACGGTATATGGAGGTATTCGGGCATTAAAACTATCGATCAAGATGCCGCTTTAAACACGGAAGTGCCACGCTGCCAGCGTAATGTGGCATTATTATGGGCCTGCTGCAATGCAAGCATCCCAATCTTATTATTGCTCATACTTCAACTTTTATTGTTATCGTTCCGCACGTTTCTCTTACGATTAATACAAGACGTACCGGCCAACAAACCCCCACATATGTTAGACCGTCAAAAAGGTATCGCTCACGCCGACAGCGGTACTTTAAGTTGGGAAAATGTCATGTTACCATGACGGCGCTATTCACAAAAAAAAAAAAGAAAATGGGTCAATTTAATGGGTACATACCCTTTTAATCAGGGATCCCCAAACTACGGCCCACGGGCCGGATACGGCCCCCCAGCGTCCAAAATCCGGCCCGCGGGAAGTCCCAAGTTAAAAAAAAAAAAAAATATATATATATATATATATATATATATATATATATTTATTTATTTTTTTTACTTTTATTTATATATATATATTTTTTTTATTTTTTTATTTTTTTTATTTGCCCTTACTAGTCCATTTTCTACCGTCTCCTAGCCACTCAGGCAAATCATATTGTCTAAAAATGCATTTTACCATCGATAATGTGATAATGTGATAATGTGCGCTCTTTAAGTCAATTAGTTCGCGAGGAATATATATGTATGAATACATATATATATATATATATATATATATATATATATATATATATATATATATATATATATATATATATATATATATATATATATATATATATATATATATATATATATATATATATATATATATATATATATTTATACATATAGACATATATACACATATATATATATATACATATATACACATACAGTATATACACATATACATATATATACATATATACATATATACACAT